>NW_022196896.1:14019056-14051604 GCF_008632895.1 Mastomys coucha
TTTTTTGTTTTTTGGAGGGGAAACTGGGAAAGGAGAAATTCGCATGTAAATAAAGAAAATATCCAAAAAAAAAAACATAGTCTTCAGCTTTTGGCTGCCACCATGGCATCCAGAATGGGGAAGACCTGGAAACTAGGGCTATGTGACCCATACCATGCTGCATCCATAAGAGAGAATTCATCATCACAGGATCAACTATGACAAATACTATCCAGGTTGCTTTGGGAAAGTTGGTATGAGGCATTACTATTTAAAAGAGGAACATGATCTTCTTCCCAACAGTCAACCAGGAGAATTTGTGGACATTGGTCACTGAACAGACAAAGGTTAAAGTTGTTCCCAACATTGATGTGGTACAATAAGTGATCTGAAAAGTTCTGAGGAGGGGAAAGCTCCCTAAGCAGCCTGTCATCAAGAAGGCAAAGTTCTTTAGCAGAAGATCTGAAGAGATGATTAAGAATGTTGGAGACATCAGTGTCCTGGTAGCTAGAGGCCACCCAGTGAGGTTAACTAAATGCTAACATTGAAAACAAATAACAAAACAACAAAAATAATTTATTTATTGTTAACATAGGCATTATTTTAGATTTCTTTTTACCTTCAAAAATATATTTCTAATTTAATTGCAATTTCTCTTAAGAAAACCTGAGGTGAGTACATTTTAGTTTTGTAGGTTACTGAAACACATTTTTTTTCATCAGTGTTCATTTTCTATAAACACTGTTGAATGGGTTTTTGAAATTTTATTAAAACTATCCATCACTGAATACTTAGATCTTAAGTTGAGGGAAACATAGTCACAGCAGAGTTTTTATAAATAATATGTCATATTTTAATCATCTATTCAGACTACTAATTAGAGTACATGACAAGGTTGTTGAAAGACTGTAGATGTTAAAGATATAAGTTTCAGGGATTTCTTTGGCAAAGCTCTGCCAGAAGACATGAGTCAACTAAATAGAGGAACACCTGTTGGGTTTTCTGGGTTTACTAATACACTTGCTACTTCTCAACATCTTTTTGTCTTGTCTAGATTTTCAAGTCTTTCAGAGTTGGAACTTGTTTGTGTTTTCCATCCATCAGTACTCCTTTGCTTATGGTCAATATCCTGTGATTATCTCACAAGATTTAAGTAATTCTTTACTGTTAACTTGGCATTTTGTAAACTCTCAATCCCATGGAAAATTAATGATATAACAGTTCCAGATACTATTCCAAAATACTAATGACCATATTTTGAAGTCTTTCCCAAAATACTAGAAATTATTATTATGTGTAGATGTCTCTATATCTGAGGCTCAGAACCTATACTGGATCCATCTTTTCTCAATTGTTCCACACCTTTGTTTTCTTTTTTATAAAAAATTCTCAATTATTTTAATTTTATGACATTCTTTTTTATTTTGTTTTTAAGATTTATTTATTTATTTTACATATATGCGTACACTATTGCTCTCTTCAGACAAACCAGAAGAGGGCATCAGATTCCATTACAGAT
This sequence comes from Mastomys coucha, assembly GCF_008632895.1. Classification (NCBI taxonomy): domain Eukaryota; kingdom Metazoa; phylum Chordata; class Mammalia; order Rodentia; family Muridae; genus Mastomys; species Mastomys coucha. The sequence goes on from NW_022196896.1 coordinate 14,020,555, forward strand.
GGTTGTGAGCCACCATGTGGTTGCTGGGAATTGAACTCAGGACCTCTGTAAGAACAGTCAGTGCTTTTAACCACTGAATCATATCTTCATCCCATTATTATTATTATTATTAATTATCATTATTTAAGCTTTTTTACAGTCCAGTCATTATCCTCTTCCTGGTCTACCCTCTGAATTCTTGACTGTTCCTCCTCCCATTCAACCTCCCCAACCCTCCGTCTCCAAGGGGATGCCCCTACCCCCTGCACTCCCACCCCAACAAACCTCCCTACTCCCAGGGGCCTCAAGTCTCTCAGGGGTTAGCTGCTTTGTCTCTTACTGAGGCCAGACCAGGAAGTCCTATGCTATATATGTGTTGTGGGCCTCAGACCAGTTCATGTATGCTGCCTGGTTGGTGGCTCAGTGTCTGAGAGATCTTGGAAGTGCAAGCTAGTTGAGTCTGCTGGTCTTCCTATGGGTCTTCCTATCCCTTCTCCTCAGCTTCCTCCAGTTTTTCCCAAATTCAACTACAGGGGTCCCAGGCTTCTGTCCATTGGTTGGGAATAAGTATCTGCATCTGACTCTTTCAACTGCTTTTTGGGCCTCTCAGAGGGCAGCCATGCTAGGCTCTTCTCTGTAAGCACACCATAGCCTCAGTAATTGTGTCAGGCCTTTGAGCCTCCCCTTGAGTTGGATCCCAATTTGGACCTGTCACTGGACCTCCTTTCCCTCACTTTTTTCTCCATTTTTATCCCTGCAGTTCTTTTAAACAGGAATAATTATGGGTCAAAGTTTTTGACTGTTGAATGACAACCCAATCCCTCCATTTGATGCCCTGCCTTTCTACTGGGGATGGACTCTACCAGTTAAGACTCCCCAGTGTAGGGCATTTCTTCTAAGGTCCCTCCCTTTGAGTCCCAAGTGTCTCTCACTTCCCAGGTCTCTGGTACATCCTAGAGGTTTCCCTGACCTAACTCCAGAGATTGCTGTTTCTGTTCTTTCTGCTGGCCCCCGGGCCTCACTCCTGTTTCCCTGCCTCCAACACCTGATCATGTTCCCCTTTTCCCCTCCCCTTTCCTCTCCCACCCAGTAGGCATACCTTTGTTTTCTGAGTCTGGAGTTCTCAATAAGATTGTGGGTCTTCAAGTTGGCTAATTGTCTAGCCAATGAGCTTCTGGGTGTAAAATTAGAATTCAACTTCTCAGGCTTTTGGTGCAGGCATTTTTCTTTTTGCTTACTTTTTACAATTTTATTTTTCAATTAAAAATAGATTTTTCTCTCAAACAATGTTTCCTAACCATAGTTTTCCTTTCTTCTATTATTCTTTGTCCCCAGACCCCATCCTCTCCACAGATCTACTCTCCCTGTTTCTTCTTCAGAAAACAGCAGGTCCCCAAGACAACAATCAGAAAAAAAAGAAAAAAAACAAAACAAACAAACAAAACAAGATACAATAACACAAGGTAGAAGCCCTAATAGGAGAAAAAAAAGTGTTAAGAGTAGGCAAAAGAGTCAGAAACACACCCATTCCCACTATTAGGAATCTCACAAGAACAGCAAGCTTACAGCTCTAAGACAAACACTGAAGAGCTGATGCAGTAAAGGCCTCAGGATTGATATCTCAGTCTTTGTGGGGCCATATAATTCCCACTTAGTTGGTTCAATGGGACATGTTCTCCTGTTGTCCAGCCCCTATGACTCCTACAATCTTTTCCACAGAGTCCCTGATCTACAAGGGAGGGATCTGATGGAGGATAGAGACCTCCAGAATGACTACTTTTCTGACTATGGGTCTCTACACCTGCTCCAATTTGCTGCTAAAAGCAGGAAGCTTCTCTGATGACAAGTGGGCAAGGCGCTAATCTAGGAGTATAGCAGAATATGATTAGGAATCATTGACTTCTGGCTTTTTGTCCCCCCCACTGTAAGTCTCTGAGCTATCCAGCCTCTGGTTCCTGACTACGAAGGCAGAGTAAGTCATGGGCTTCTCTTAGAGTGGGTCTCAAGTAAATCAAACATTGTTTGGCCCTACGGATGTTCTGTGACACCATTGTCCCAGCACATATTGTAGGTAAGTCAGATTGTAGGTGGAAAGTTTGTGGCTGGGTTGATATCTAGGATTTTCCTTCCATAGCCTTCAGAACGTACTTCTTACACCAATGAGAGTAGAATATAGGGGTGAATGCTCAAAGCCCATATCAGTTCAACCTTTCTATGTTCAATGAATTGAGCAAAAATTGTCCTTGCTGCTGTCAGTTTTCAAAGGGAAACCTTCAGTCTGGGTTATTCAGGGATCTCCATGGCTTCCTGGCCAACCACTCAACTGAATGTAAGTCCCATCATTGGAACCCTTGGCTGCCTACAAAAGATGACCTCTTCTGACACGAGTAAAGACTCCATTACTAAGAGTCCTTACTGGTGTCATCCTTGTAGATTCCAGAAAGATACCACTGCAGTAGATTTCCACCCCACCCCTCAAATACTGCTCCCCTGAATATCAGCTGTCTCTCCCTACATTCTCTCCCTCATCTTCCCACCTGCTCCTGTCACCACCCTACCCTAGTCCACCCACAGAATCTATTCTGTTTGCCCTTCCCAGCGAGATTCATACTTCCTCTTTACCTAATCTCTCTGGGTCTGTGGATTGTATAGCTTGATTATTATTTACTTTTTTTAAGATTTATTTATTATTATAAATGAGTACATAGAAGAGGGTATCAGATTTTATTATGGGTGTTTGTGAGCCACCATGTGGTTGCTGGGATTTGAACTCAGGACCTTCGGTAGAGCAGTCAGTGCTCTTACCCGCTGAGCCATCTCACCAGCCAGATTATTATTTACTTAATAGATAACATCCACTTACAAGTGAATACATGCCATATTTGTCTTTCTAGGTCTGGGTTAGCTGACTCAGAATGACTTTTCTACTTCCACCTATCACAGTGGGGCATTTTTCTAATTGAATGACATTCTCTGCTTTTGGAAGTTATTTTTCTTAAAAAATCTTTAAAATAAAATTCATGCTTTGCCTAATTCATTATTAATTGGGTTATCTTACTTTTTTAAGGTTTATGCTTATTTTATGTATATAAGAGTTTTTCTTCCACTGTTTGTTTACTTTGCATGTGCGTGTGCGTGTGTGTGTGTGTGTGTGTGTGTGTGTGTGGTGCTGGCAAAGGTTAGCAAAAAGTTTCATATCCTCTGGAGTTACCTGAGGTTGTGAGCTAACCAACATGAATGCTGGGAACTGAAATGAATTTGGTTCAACCATAAGATCAGAAAGAGCTCTTAACCACTGAGCCACTTCTACAAACTCAGATCATTTTAACTTAAGGTCAGATACATCATATGCCCTCACATCCCAGAACAGCAGTGAATGTGGTTTCTAAAGCTTTTTCATTAGCTACAGTGACCTTATACCTAAAGAAGTTTAGTTACACACACCCAAAGTCAGCTCCTCCATGGTGGTTATTTGAATGAGAATGGCCTCAAGAGTTCCTGTATTTAAAAGACTAGTTCACAGTTGATAGACTATTTGAATAAGATTAGAAGGTATGGCATATTTGGAAGAGGTGTGGCCTTGTTGGAGGATGTATATAATTTGGGGTTGGTTTTGAGGTTTCTAAAGTCTTCAGTAGGCCCAGTCTTTTTCTCTGTCTCTTTGTCTCTCTGTCTGTATCTGTCTGTTTGTTTCTGTCTACTTCCTGAGGATAAGGATGTAAAGCTCTCAGCTACTGCCCCAGCATCATGCCTTCCTGCATATTGCTACAATACCGTGCCTTCCTGCATATCACCATGTGCCTTGTGGTTACGATTGTGGACAAAGCCATTGAAACTGCAAGCAAGACCCCAGTTAAATGTGTTTCTTTATAAGAACTGTCATGGTCATGGTGTCTATTTGTAGTAAAAGAAGAACAATAACTAAGACAGAAGTTCAACTTCAATATCCTGCCCAAGAAAGGCACATTTTAGTCAATGGATAGCCCCACAGACCCACACTGATATATTATTATTCATAAAGTTAATAATATAGCTTAGAGATCACTCTTAGAGTTGTATTTTATTTTATTTTAAAATTTTGTATAATATACTTGGATCATGTTTTTTTCTCCTTCCCACCTCCTTTCATATCTTCTTGATGTCTCCACCCACCCAACTTGAGGATATCTTCTAGACTCACCTTTCTCTCTTTCCAAAATTAAGAATAAAAACCATGAAGATCAAAACACCAATAAGACAAGAAATAACAAAATAACCCCTCCAACAAACAAGCAAATAAACAAAAACCATGTAGTCCATTTGAGCTAATCAATTACTCCCGATCATGGGGTCTACCCTGGTGTATGGTATATTTGATATACTTAATGATATTCCACTGGAAAAAACTGATTTTCAATTTCCCAGAAAGTATCAAATAAAAAAAGTTTCTCGTTCAAGGGTGGGATTTTGTGTCAACTTCCCCTTCTCCATGCTGGTAAACTCTCTAGTTTAAACATATGTGGGTCTTATTTCTTTGAGTTTTTATGTGCATCAGTTTTCTTGTGTCTCGAAGACAATTCTTTCTTGAATCCACTTAGAATCCTTTCTTGAATCCTTCCATCTACCACAAACAGCTTTTACAATCTTTCTGTCTCCTTTTCTACACAGATCCCTGAGCCTTGAGTGGAGGATTATCTTCAAGACATCTCATTTATCAATAAGTTTTCCAGTGTCTCTCACTCTATGTATGTTGTCTGGATGCCAGTCTCTGTGATAATTCTTATTGATCTACTTGTTTATTTTTATATCAATATCATACTTTGTAATCAATATAGCTTTTCAGCATCTTGAGGTAGATCGTTGTAATCTCATCTAAAGATACTGAATGCTGTAGATCTTTTGCATTTCCAAATAAATTTTCAAATCAAGATTTATGTCTACATTTGACTTGTCTCACATGGGTCTAGGATCTCCTGGAGCCTATAGGCAGAGATGGGAATCTGGCATCCTCTGGCATCCTCACAACCATGAGGACCTGTGCTAGGTAGTCCATCTCTTTAGGTGTTTTTTTTCCTAGGAATTTCCTCAGAGTGGGTAAACTTTGCTATATGTATTTACTATGTTTATTTGATATTATTTCATAGAGTATTTTCTCTGGATACATAATAAAACTTTAGTTGTTTTACACTTCAAATTCCATTTACTAGTATGTTGGCATATGAGAAAACAGATAATTTTGGGGTATCAAATATATATGTAGAAACATCACTGTGCCATTTGTTAATTAAAGAAAGTTGTGGTCTTTTGGAAAAAATGTCTAGAGTTCTTGCTTCAGGGGCATATTTGACTCTGAAAAATTTGAAAATACAAAAATTTGACAGGACCTCTGCATAAGTAATACGTGAAAAATAAGTGTCCCAAGAACTTTTAATATAAAGAAAAAATTGAGATATAGTTATAGGATGTTAATAAAAGCTGTTTTGGAAGCTGGAGAGTTGGTTAAGAGGTTAAGATCACTGACTACTCTTCCAGAACACATGGCTTCAATTCCAAGTACCCACATGGTAACTTACAACCATGTTCAACTCTAGTTCCATAGGATCTGATAGCTTCTGCTGGCCTTTTTGGATGCCAGGCACGGTTATGCTACCCAGATATATATGCAGGCAACATAATCCCTTCACATTAAATAATAATAATAATAATAATAATAATTCATTAAGAAAAATAAAAGCAATCTTATTTTTCCCTTTTCAATCTCTCTATATATTTCTTTTGCATGTCTATGTTTTATACGTGTATATGTCTGTATATGTGCATACCACATATATGTACATGCAGAGGCCAGAAGAGAGTATTCAGTCCCCAAGACCTAGTTACAGGTAATTGTAAGCCAATCAACATGGACACTTGGTTCCAAATCCCAGTTCTCTGGAGGAGCATGGAGCCTTTTCCACCACCTCCTTCTTTGTTTCTTGTTGTCTGGACACAGGCTTTTAGTATCATGTTGAGAAGTAGCAATGAGAAGATAAATCATTGCTTTATTCTCACCCTACAAATAATGCTTCAAGTTCCTCAACATTAAGAAAAATGGTAGCTCAGCAGTTAAGAGCACTGAATACTCTTGTAAAAGACTTGCTTACCAGCTCCCATGTAGTGGTTCAAATCTGTTTATAACTCCAGTTCCAGCTGATCTGATAATATCTTCTGTCCTTCCTAGGTGCCAGGCTTGTTTGAAGTGTACTTGTATTCATATAGGCAAAACACTCATACATATAAACTAAAATGGTGTTAGCCATGCATATGATCTTACAGATTTCTTACATCAACTTGATGACATTCCTTTTATTTTTGATATTCTGAGGTGTATTCTTGAAAATATTATATTCATTTTATTTATGCATATGTGTGTGTGCATCTGTTTGAATGTACATGCACTGCATATGTATATTGCCCACAGAGTACAGAAGAGAGTGTTGGAGCCTCTGGAGCTGGAACTATAAGTGCTGTGAACTGACTTGTGGGTGCCATGATCTGAAATCAGGTCCTCTGAAAAAATCCAAGTCATCTAAACAGCTGAGCTCAGGCCCTTGCTTGGTATATTTAATTACAAAATGGATTCTACATTTTGTCAATTGTTTCATGCATCTTTTGATATGATCATATTATTTTTTTCTTCTTTGGATTGTTGATATGATCAGGCCTATTAATTGATCTTTCCTTATTTGCGATAGGTTTCATTTGTTTAAAAATGATTGTTTTTCTCAGAATACCCAAGATACAATTCACAGACCTCATGCAGCTAAGAAGGATGATCAAAGTGTGGATGCTTCAGTCTTTCTTAGAAGGGGAACAAAATGAGAGAGGGAAAAAATATGGAGACAAAGTGTGGAGCAGAGACTGAAGGAAAGGCCACCCAGAGACTGCCCCACCTGGGGATCCATCCATATACACACACCAAATTCAGACACGGTTGCAGATGCCAAGACATGCTTACTGACAGGAGCCTGATATAGCTGTCTCCTGAGAGACTCTGCCAGAGCCTGACAAATACAGAGGAGAATGCTCCACAGCACACTACTGAACTGATCACAGGGTCCCCAATGGAGAAATTAGAGAAAGGACTAAAGGAGCTGAAGGTGTTTGCAACCCCACTGGAAGAACATCAGTATCAACCATCTAGACCCCCAGAGATCCCAGGGACTAAACTACTAACCAAAGAGTACACATGGAGGGACCTATGGCTCCAGCTGCATAAGTAGCAGAGGATGACCTTGTAGGACATCAGTGGGAGGAGAAGTCCTTGGTCCTGGGAAGACTCAATGCCCCAGTGTAGGGGAATTCCAGGACTAGGAAGTGGGAGTAAGTGGGTTGGTAGGGGAGTACCTTCATAGATACAGGGGGAGGTAGGATGGGATAGGGAGTTTCTGGAGGAGAAACCAAAAAAGGTTTATATTTGAAATGTAAATAAATAAAATATCCAGCAAAAATTAAAAAGTGATTCTTTTTCAAATACTATGTTGCTCATTTTGAGTTAATATTTTTGTGGATTTTTGTATTTTCATTTATTAGAGATATTGGTCTATAATTTTCATGTATTATCTTTTACCATATACCATTGGCTTTTGTATTGTGGAAGAGTGAAAAAAGAATTTACATATTTTTCCTTTAGTATTTGGTAGACATTATGATAAAAGTAATGGGAGCTTGGTATTTGCTTTTCTGGAATGTTATTACTCATTTAATTTTTAAGAGACATGGGCCTATTAAGAGTTTCTATTTCTTTGGGTATATATTTTAGCAGGTTTTTGCTTTCCAAAGAATTGATTGATTTTACTTAGTCTATAGTATATGTGCACAGCTTTTGAAAGAATTGATTAATTTTATTACACTACAAAATATGTAGACATAGATCTCCTCATAATTTTTATGTGTTGTTCTTTTACTTCCATGAAGTTTGTATTGATGCTCTCTCACTTTTGAAGTTGGTAATTCATGTCTTTTTGTTTTGCTTTGGTCTTTGATTAGCTAGACTCATGATTTGATCTTTATTTCTATATACCAGTTTTTTTCATTCTTCAATATTATTTCCCTTTTTCAATTTAATTGCCTTTTGCTGCACATAGATGATGTTGATGGCTATGTGTTTTCATTGCTTCTTTTTCTAAAGTTCCTAAATTGAAATGTTCTGTGTTAGATTTTTTCTTATATATATTCAACACTATAAATATATTACTAAGCCCCATTTTAATTGCATGTCACAAAACTTGATAGCTTATGCCTTTATTTACATTTACTTTGAAATAATTTTGTAGTTCTGTTGAGGTCTCTTCTTTATCCTTGTGTTGTTTAGAACATTGCTGTTTGATCCATAAGTTTCTGAGGATTGTCTTGTTGCTAATTTCTAGTTTAATATGCAGTTCAAAAGTAGAAACAGTGAAAATTTTATCTTTTTAATTTGTTACCATACATTTTATGACCTAGAGTATGATCTATCTTAATACATTTTCTATTGATCCTGAGAAAAGTACATCTTCTATTGTTGGGTGAAATAATCTTTAGATGTCGGTTCTACACAGTTGCTAGGTGGTGATGTTTAATGACGATCTTCAAGCATTTTCTACCTTTTGTATTTTTGTATTTTTTTAATTCTGATTTAAAAGGTATTTATATTCCTATTGTAATGTATGTAAATTTATTTACAAATAAACATTTGCTAGAAATGTGCATACTAAGGTTTGTTTTCTTTATTATTATTCTTGTATATAATTATGGATTAAAAAAAACCCAATACTCTGTTAGTTTATCTTCAGGGAATGAGTGTTTTACCTGTATGTATGTGTACTGAATACATTCCTGCTGTCAAAAAGGACAGAACAGGGCATCAGATCTCTTGGACCTAGAGTTTCAGACAGTTCTTAGCTGCAATGTGTATGCTGTGAGTCAAACTGAGTCATCTGGAAGAGCAGACAAAACATTGAGCCATCTCTCTAGCTCTGTGTTTATAATTATTGTTATGGATATTGGCTTCTTAAAAATTATGCCTTGACCTTCTTAACTGTGGTAATTTTTCTTGTTACAATAATATGAAGTACATTCTTCCAAAAGACCTCGTGGGATTTTTGGAAGCTAAATTCCATAAACATGTGTTGTTTATTCTATTGCAAGACTGGCTGTCACTTTAGGAGAATGGAGAAATCCCTGAGGACACAAAGCCATGAGCAAATATATTTTTGTTGTCATGAGCCAGGTATATGAAGGACCAAAGTCTTAGACACATGGACAATTGTTAAGGCTTTTCACTAAGGTGTAGCTCATAGGAATAGCAGAGCTTTTGTTGGCGTCTACCTGTTTTCAGTATGAGCAGAAAAGTCCACCATAGCTTTTTTTCCCTTAGATATTTATAAACTAAAGACTGTTATCCTGTAGAGAATACCGTTACAAGTCTTGGTAAACATTTATTCTTGATTCAGGTGCATACCATAAACCCTCCCTTTTTGTTCAGCTAAATGAAATAAACCACCTCTCTTTCCAGAACCTCCAGACCCCAGCACCTTCTCCATCAGAGCCTATATATGATTTCAGCTGCTAGTCCAAGTTTCCATGCACTTATCTTTTCTCTGTTCTCTTAGTACCCCTCATCAGAATTCCTGAACAAGACATGCTAGAATATCGAATATAGATTAAATATTGAGTTATAATTTAACTTTTAGTCTTGATAGCAAAAAATATCTCCAAATTAACATTTATTTTCCCACCAGAACTAAACACACACACACACACACACACACACACACACACACAATTGTAAAAATAAGTTTCACACACCAGGTATAACCCAAACTCCTCTCCAAGCTGAGTGATTCAAATTGACTTCTCTTGGTTTCTCACTGAATTTCTCTGTTTGAAAAAACCGCCTCTGAATTACACAAACTGAACAGCCCTGACTGCAGGAACTGAACAGAACTCAACAAATTCACTAGACTCAACTGCATTCCATTGAACTGTACATAACTGCATTGAACTGAACTCAGCTGACCTGCACTCACTGAATTGCCTTCCATCCCTGACTCACTCTGGTTTGCTCTTAAGGAGCCTTTCCTTCATGTCTGAGAGTTGGGCTTATCCTATCTCTAATTCAGTCTGTCAGATCTTTCTCTCATTTGTCACTTTGTCTGCCCCTCAATTAGATGTCACTTCAAACATGGCTGCTTCTTTCTACAAAATAAATTTGAGATTAAAGCTATGTCTTTCTTTATTCTAGTCAGAGGGATTAAAGGTATCTCTGTATTTCAGCCAGAAGTACTAAAGATGTGTACTGAGGGAATGTCTATATTACAGCCAGATCACACAGACCTAGAAGGTATTTGGATTAGTCATGTTGCTGAATTAAAATTCCTCTATACACATTTCTGCTTAAAAGGATGAGATAGCCTTCTATAGACACTTACTTTTCTCTTCAGTTTTGGTAATGGAAGTTGGTGCTCCAACTTCCATTGACTTCCATATGACTGCTCTTTTCTGTTAATTCCAAGAATTGTTGATTTTTCAGTCTATCAGCTTTGCACTTGTTAGACTTTGCATGATGACCTGGAAAACTAGAAACTCTGATAATACAGTATCATTTTAAAAAGGTAGTGTATTTTCTTGTAAACAGAAAATAGTTAAAAATGGAAGATTATCATTTTATAAGATTCATTAAGTATATTATTCTAGTAACAACAGTTGAACAAACCAGATGAGTGATTGAAAAAGCTGAGTCTTGTTACATGAATTGTAGGGATTAGTTATATAAAATTAAAACCTCTCTGTTAAGTTCTATAATTTAACCAATTCTATCAACTCTTGAAAAATGTTACTGGACTTTACACGAGGACCCAGTTACTATAAACACCATCAAATAAAAATAAATACATTAAATAATAATAAAACCACTGAGTTTCTTCTTTTGTTGTTGCTTTTTGTTCCTTTAAAACTTAATTTCCTCAGGAATATTCATCAGTCATACATTAATAATAATGTACATATCTTGCTACTACCATTGATATGGTATTCAAGGCTAGAGACAATGCATTGGAGGCATCTGTAAACTTTGATGCATTACCATGAAAAATATTCTAGAAAATGTTACCTTCTATTATTACAGCAACCCTATGCTAAATGCATCATTAACTATCACCTCACCAGCTCTTCCAGATTTCACATAAAATTTTTTCAAGACAAATATAAGTACAATCTGTTTCAAAGATTTCAACAATATCAGGGTGTTGTTTTTTTAATAATCCTTGCTGTTAGGTAAGATTAACACTTGGCAAAAATAGGATATTATTATGCAGTTAATAGAAATTCTTCTGAGAACTCCTATAAATGCAGAATTTCTATCCTTGCAAGCAATGTAAAAACTATTGACAGAACTTTAATTTTAAAAACACATTATTAATTCGTTCAAGGAATTTCTCTGTAAGGAGTTAGATTATCTTGGGCTCAAATTCACATGTTTCTTCCTTTCAAATTATGTCATCCTAAATAAACATATAAAGTCCCACATCCACAAATCCCTCACTTGAAGATGAGGATAGTTCCAAACTTTAAAGACTGTTATGAAAGCACAAGTGTTATGGTAAGTATCTGAAATAATTAAGCACTTGTAAACATGCTCACTGGTATGGTTTCATTTATTATTTGTAACTTACTTATCTATTAACTTTTTTTAAAATAATGATTAGGTACTGTATTAACCCAAGATCTCTAAAGGAACAGAACTAATAGATGTATATGCTCATACCTATATCTATCTCATTTTATACTGTTTATTTATGTCTATTTCTATAAATATACTAGAGTGGCTTATCCACTGTGATTCAGAAAGTCCAACAACGACTGTCTCCTGACAAAAAGGTAAAGAATCCAGTAATTGTTCTGTCATTGAGACTGTATGTCTCAGAATCTCAATCTGGTGCTGGAGTCCCAGGGAATTCCTATAAAGAAACTAGTCTAGGATTTACATCAAGATTCTGAGGAAGTAGATTTTAATATCAGAGAAACAATACCTCAGAAACCATGAACTTGTCAAGGGGACAAAGAGCAAACAGGAAGAAAGCTTCCTTCCATGTCCTTCCATGACGGCTGCCACCAAAGGTGTGGCCCCTATTGGGTGGTTCCTTCCACCCCTAATAATCCAATCGAGAAAAATCCCTCATCATAGTGCCAGCTCCTTGGTTTGGTTGATTACAGATTTAATCAAGTTGACAGCCAAAGTTAGCCATCACATGCTCCTTTAATTTTATATTCCCATTCCCTGTGTTTATTGCTTATTGCCATAATAGATTAAAGAAACACTATTTTGTCTGTTATATAAAACAAACAAACAGCAAAGAAAACCCAACAAAGCTATGCCAACATGGTTCAATGGGTAAAAGAGCTTGTCAGCTAACTTGATGAACAACTTGAGTGTGATCCTGGAACCTACATGGACAGAACAGACTCCTACAAAATGTCTCCACACGTGTGCTATGGCATATACTTATGTGTATGTACACATATACACAGTGACACACAAAAATTAAAAACACACAAATGTGCCTGGTTTTATAACAACAGTATTTTTCAACCACATGACCCACACATTGCTAAATTTATGAATATGTCAGTTTATGTTTACCATGAGTTGGTGTTGAATTCCTAACTCAAGTTTGTTGTTGTTATTTCTGTCTGAGCTTGGCTTTTATAGCAAGCCTGGGAGACTTTTTGTCCCTCTGTCTTGGGAGGGGTGAAACCGCAGCTGTGCCCTCCAGGGCCTTCATACCAGCAACATTGGTTTAACCTCCTTTTAGACTAAATGAAATGCATTTTCTTACTTTGGTAGGAAAGGTGTGTGCTTTGAACTCAGATGGTGTGGTGTGGCTTTCTCTTCTAGCTTTGCTAATTCCTCACCCATAGAGTTGCAGCCTCATTCTGGGTGTTACTTTCTACCGTTTTTTCTTTTCTAGATGCCATTACAATTTCTAAGAACCACTGAGTCCTAAATGAGATAATGTTGCCTATTTTAGCACCCAGTGCTGAATCAATGCTCCATAAATGACAGTTACCGTTTTTAGTGAAATTACTTAAAGTAAGACTTTGCAATTAATGAAAGTGGAATTTCTTTTATACTTAAAAGTTTTCATTAGAATCTTATTTAAATACTTTCCACAATTTTAAAATCTCAATCTCTCTCCTCCCTCCCTCTGTAGAGAAATTGCCTATTGGAAAGACAGAATACTACATAACCTTTGAGGTTTGCACGGAAGATGAAGACTGGTTGAAACTATTTAAGAAAATATTTTAATGGCAATCAGGTGTTAAAAGTTTAATTAGAAAATTCATCCCGTGCACATGGGCTAATGCAGACTAGGGCAAGCTGCTTAATTTTCAATTCTCAGGCTATTTTACATTGTCAACATTCTATTTAGTAAGCTTGGGGGAAACAGCATCAAAAGCAGACAAAGAAAAATGTTTCCCTTTCCTGCAGCTGACTCCCTGATTGCCTGACGTTTAGTTACATTTGGGCATCTGTCTCAGCAACTCCCATTGTCTGCAACCATATGCAAACTGAAGTGTGCTTTGGGGTATAGACATGAGAACAGAATTGGCACTTGGATTCACCATCCAACAGCAGTGAGAGGAGCTGGACAAGCCCAAGATACTTCATACAGTTCATTTAATGAACTGTTACTTTATTATTTTGTAAAGCGTCTGTAATGCACATTTATGATATAAAAAATGCTTTGCATACTGCTTCATCGGAAGAGGACCTCATTTAGATTAACCTGTGACTTCAACAGCAGGTGGTAGAATGAACCAACTGCTTCAATTACTGCTTTTGCGCATGACTTTCATGTGTGGCTAAGATTATCAGAGGAACCTGATTACATCCCCTTAGACACTATTGTTGGCACGATGATTAAGCTGTTATTTTTTTTTTTTAAGACTGGGAAACTAAAAGGCTTTTTGGCATGAGGCAAAAGCACTGTGTATAGAGATCAGTAAGATAGTGTGTATCATTGCCCTGTAGCTTATCTGCACATATACAGCTCCCTGGTGGATCCCTATGATAAACATTATTGGAACAATTAGCTGCTGCTGACACAGAATCCAGACACAATAGCCATGGCCAGCAGCACAGAGCCAAAAATTATGGAGCCAAAAACCATAAAAAGCAACACCAAGCTAGTCTCCCCATTCAACTGCTGTCATAAAACCCTCCCAGTGCTATGTTTGCATAGCTGGCTTCACCGATATGGCACTGTTAACACAAAGGAAGGAGCTGCAGCACTTGCCTTTGTTTAGCCGAAATTACAAGTCATTGAATTAGTATGTCATCTTTATTGTGCTGTCATGCAGCGGAGGTGAGGAAGGCTCCGTAATGGATGGGAGAGTTTGATGGCCTGAAAGACAGGCTCACAGATGGTTGTCGATATAAAGCAGTTTTCCCCCTTTATAAAAGAGCAAGAAAGAAAGGGGGAGAGAAGCAGAAACCCTGCTTGGAATGGGTTGGTACTGATTTGTGATGTAATGCAGAGATCTCTATACAAGTCTCATATTTAAGAACTCTGTGAGCCTGGTATATAAGACAATCGTAACTAATTCAGACACTTAACTTATTAAACATATAATGCCACATTCCACATTCATTGGGTGCTAAAATGATTATTATTTTTTCTTGGGAATTACTCATAACATTTCTAAATAATTGTGAATGACTAAATAGATAACATGAGAAGGGTCCACTATATAAAAGTTTAAAATGAGTGCTTTATATATTGCAAGAAATATGAAATTCTGTATTAATATTATTAGATCAGTTTTCATAGAGATTCTAGACTTTGATTAAGAGTTTGAAGCTAATAAGATATGTTTTTAATTCAGTGATGTTTTTTATCTATGGTTTCATTCATATTTTTTAACAGATTATTGGGTCATTTTAGGTCTGTGTATTTATAATCAATGAGATGCAGAATTGAATCTCATTTTTAAAATATGAAAAATATGTTTCTGTTGTAATAATTACTTAAAAGGCTGATCCAGCCTAGAGGGGATTATTTTTAATCCAACCATTAAGCAGAAAGAACACCCTTTATTTCTGGTAGCAATCTTGTCACCAAGCATGCAGGGCAGTGTTTGCAAACTAGTTATACCTAAGACTTCAAAGAATTTTCAATGTACTAGTAATTGTTGTGCGTCTTCCCCCTTGTACAAGAAAAGCAGGAAAGATCAGTGGTGTGATTTGCTTAGGTGGGAGATAGATGTATAGGCATATAGAAACTTTTCATGTACTAATGTACTTATGACTGTATTTGAAACACACTGGGTCATGGCAGTAGAGATGACTTAGCAGTTAAAATCAATTCCTGCTCCTGCCCAGGGCTAGGTTTAGGGTGCATATCCAGAACCTTCATGGAAGCTTATAAGCATCTTAATCCCAGCTTTAGTAGGGTCCCAATGTCCTTGACAGCCATTTCACTCTTGTGATGTATAGACAGACATGAGGTCAAGCACTCTTACATGTTACAAAATTTTAACATGCTCAAAGATACATTTGGCCATATGTAAAACAATGATGAGACCTAAATAGCAGGAGTGTAGGATGGCAGGAATTGGCACTGCTTGTGAATATCCTCAAGGGTGAAATGTACATCCTTATTTTTGTTTGTTTTATTTGGCAGCTTTCTGGTTCCTTCCAAAGCAGCACTTGTGGAAGCTGGATGAAGTGGGAGGTTTGTGCTTAGTTCAGGGTCTGTGAATTAGCTGTCTATTCAGCAACATTATTCCACTTTGCTTCCATTGTATGATTATTCTGTATTTATTTAAAGATAATTATACTGACTTGCAATTTATTGTGAAAAGCAGCTTGGGCGAGGTAGACACTTGGTGATTTGAGCCTGTGGTATGGAAGGAAAGCAGATGATCAGATTCACATTGAGACCTCACTATGATACGATCTTCAACCAGTTATTGTGAGCCTGATGTTTTCATTACTACATACATGGGAAAAAGAATGGCTCAGATGTATAGATGATGACAGCAAAGGACTTTTGACCATGACTAGGGGGTGAGTTTCCCTGGCTTCAAGGTTACAAATTGGAGTTCTCTTTTCCAGTATTTTCAGCATTATCAAGGCAAAAGGTAACGACAACAGATCCAGATCCTGGAAGAGGACCTGGAACCTTGGGCAAAGAACACTAAGAGGTAACAGAACTTATAGGATGACCTTGTAGCCGGGTGTTCTAGTTTGCCTACTAAAACTAAGAGTGCTTTCCAAAGTCAGAGATGACTGTCCAGTGAGCAGACTCTGGGCCCTGGGGTGCAAGGTCCTAGCTACTGGTGGAAAATATATGTATGGATAAAGCCAAAGGAGTCATTAGAGTTAGCATCGCTTTCAAAATTAGTATTGCTCAGTCTATCACATTTACTCTGAATAGGAGACAAGTAACTGTTACACATAATATTCAGCTGAATTAACATAAAAATGTACATGACTGTGACAGGTTTACTTGTGAATTGGTGTTGGGAAAAGATGGATTTAAAAGAGGAAAACCACAAAATTATTCAGTGGTTATGGGTTCCCAAATATTTTATTGCATGCCATTCTTTCTTTCTTCTTTGATTTCATCCTTTGTCATAAAACCTTAATTCATTTCCTGGATGAGAATGAGAATAAAGCCAACCAATAAGAAAACATTCATTTGGATTTTAATCAAAGGGCATTAATTTTTAAATGTCAAAAAAAATATGAACAAACAACAAAATAACCACATCTGTATTCTGCTGTACTAGAGTAATCTTAGAATAATGTTCAATGATTAGGTCACAAGTAATACATTTTACAGTATAAACTGATTTTAGCTAAGACATTTTTTCTACTTGTTTCTTGCAGCCTGAAACTTGATCTTTCATGTAAATGCTGCTATGTCTCCAATGCCTTTGCCTCTTGGTTGGTTCATCCCCTTTATTTGGCCTTTGCTTGTTGTTTACTGGATGACTGAGTGAAAACCAGATGATAATTCAAAATTCTTTGCATACAACTGAAGCTTCGTGGACTTGGCTCCAACATGTTTGACTGGTTCAGTGGTGACACTTTTACTTAGCTAAAAGTAAAAAGTAACCTTACATAAAGGTTAACCCTAGAGGTGGAAGATATCATGCATTTCAGAAACAGGGCCCAGAGAATTCTGAGCTGGAACTGACCTGAATGCCCCCTCCCAGAGAATCACCTTTTTGGTATCCGAAGGCACCATGCAAGCTCCCAAAGAAGGGAGGTGACCAATAATTGTATCCAGCAATGATGCCTATGAAACACCTCAATATCAAGGATGATACAGTATCCCGAAGGATGTAGTAGTGGCTTGAGGTGACCTTTGTAGTAACTATTAATCTCGCCCCAGGGTTTCTACCACAAATTAGACCCTTTGGTATTTGGATAAAAGACACACACAGCCTTTGTATTTACAATAAACCTTAAATAGCACAAGAGCTGGGCAAATATCTACCCTTCATGTTATTAGAATCTACTTTCCTATAGATAATCCCAAATTATTGCTTACTAGGTTTCATCTGAGCTGCTCTTTTTTTCTAAGTATTCCATTCATTTACATCTCAAATGATACCCCATTTCCCTGTCACCCCTCCACAAAACTCCCTATCCCACAACTGCCCTCGCCTCCCTCCCCTTTGCCTCTATGAGGGTGCTTCCCCTCCCACCTCACTGCTCCAGCATCCCTCTACACTGAGGCATCAAACCTCCACAAGATCCAGGACCTCCTTTCCCATTGGTGTCAGACAATCCTCTGCTACATATGTATCTGGAGCCATGGATCCCTCCCTATACAATCTCTGGTTAGTGTCTAGACCCTGGGAGTACTGCATGTTCAGGCCATCCAATGTTGTTCTTCCTATGTGATTGCAATCCCCCTCAGCTCCTCCAATCCTTCTGCCAGAGACCCCACCGGGATCCCAGAGTTCAGTCTGATGGTTGGCTCCAAGCATCCACATCTGCATTGGGCAGTTGCAAGAGGAACCTCCCAAGGACCAGCCACACCAGATTCCTGATCTGAGCTACTCTAATTAGCCAGCTCTCAAGGCCACATTTTCTTTACTCCTAACCCATTGTGGCTTCTTCTCCTGCAACTTCTTCCACCCTCATGATCCTCCCTCAAACCAAAACCCATAAAACCTAAACCAAACCTCCTTCTCTAATGTTCAGGTATTGACTGTTGGAATCTTTATTTACCAATCAAAAATAACTTCGACTTCGGAATAGGGTAAGTTAGCATTTCTGTGCAGACTCTCTCATCTCTGGTGCAAACAGTTCAATACTGGTTTTAGAAGGCAAGCACTATCAGGACAACCTACGACATGACCAACAGCTCACTAGTGGTACTTAAAGCCTGTTCAACAAGAAGGATTAACATGCCTAGTACTGTAAACCTAGCTAATTACTTAATCTTAGTGAAGTCATGGTTATTAGAAGAGAATCTACAACCACTGATTTACTATGTTATGTTACTAGGCTAGCTCCCGTTGGCTCATAGAGAGTAGCATTATTTGATGTGAGGCCTTGGAGTAGAGATGACCTTGTGGAGGCAGTATATGACTGGTGGATGGGATTTGGAATTTGAGAAGCTCAAACCAGCCCCAGTGTCTCTCTCTTTGCCTGCCAGCATGCTTGCCTGCTGATTCATATTCATATCTTGGCTCTTTACTCCAGCATTATGTCAACCTGTGCACCTGCATAGTTTTTGCAATGATGATGACAGACCAAACCTCTGAACCTATAAGCCAACCCTATTTAAATGTTTTCCTTATAAAAATTCACATGGTCATGGTGTTTCTTCACAGCAATAGAAACCCTAACTAAGATATAGGCTATGTTAGCATAATCCCTGACAACACTTTATAATCATCTGGCCTTGTACATACAGGTAAGTGGAGTCTTGACTGCCTACCTACCTTTCAGAAATTTCATACAGGCAATGCAGATGTCATCTCTTCTTCTAATTCTCTCATACAGTCCTTTGTTCCCTCTGTGACTTTCACCAGTAAGCATTTTTTGTTCAATAGTTTCTCCAGAAACTTTGTCCCCATTTAACTTTATACTCTTTGTGAGACAGATATGATTCAGTTATTATTACATTATCAAAACACAAAACTGTGATTTAGCAGCAATACTCAATAATTATTATATTAATGAAAAGAATTATCAAACCTCAATATTTGCCTTAGTAGATGCTTCCACAATGCAATGGTCAATTATAATGAGGAGAATTAAAAGCTGGATGAATTATGGACTGTGAGTTCTCAAAACTATGAAGCCAATGACTGTTTATGATCTCACGCTGTTTATTGAAACTTCTGAATACTGTTCTTTAGATTCATATTTTGTAACCAGATAGTTGTCTCTATGAATGAATTATACAGTGTTAGGGAGATGGATTTCAAAATTAGCAGGTGAGTTTTCAGTAGACATATGTTCAGCTATAATTATTGAATTATAGAGGCAGACTAACATTTTACGAGAGCAATTGGCAAAATAGTTAATGGCATTGACACCAAGAAAACGTTAGTTGTTTAATTGAGGGCAAGTGAACAAAGACTAACTCTCTACCAGGAAGTACAGCCCAAATATACCTTTGTTTAAAATGCTATGTGACAACATCATGGACTTGCTGTAGACAAGGGAGGGGCAAAGAAATAGAAAGTACTTGAGGAGGTCTGATTCACCCCCTGACTTCACACTCAGATAAACTTGCAAATGCAATTGGTTTATTTTGTATAAATAAGCAAGAATGCTGGAAGAAGCTAAACATCTTCATAAAACAAAACATTATGATACCAGAAACCCTTAGGAATAGCACTAATGCTTTTAAATGAAGGTTTTATTTGTCTCTGAGCTGCAAAAAGGAGTCACTAATGAGATGTCATTTAAATTCTAACACCTGTTTAATGGCAGTTTCTCTCTATCCCCAAAGAGTAGCTGCTTATGAATGTTTGCAGCTTTCCAAGTGTATCTACAAGAATTGTTTTTCATAAACAATGTGTGCTTCTTCCGCACGTGCTCCTGCTGCACTACAACATATGAAGAAATTGGTTGGCAGGCCCATTTTTGCATTAAATGGATTTCTAAGATGATATTTATTTCAGATACCAAAAGTTAAAAGTTAAAATTTTGAAATTCCTATAGTAAATGTGTATCAGAACCTTCATGTTTTACAGAAATATTAGTACTCAGTAATATAAGACAAATAAGATTTATTGTTCTATTCTTCCTGAATACAACAGAAAGTACCATGGTGGGTAATGTCCCCCCCACACACATATCTCCTGCTCTGGGAATAGAGTATATTAATAAGTGAGCAGGCATACACAGAGATTTCTAGGAGTTGCAGAGAGGAAATAATTCTTGACTTTTTCTCTTCAACAAGTTAAAAATTGAAATGCCTTAATGAGACTGTCATATTTTTCTGTTATTTTATGATTTTCTCATATACACAATTTACTTGGTAAGAATACCTTTTTTAAAGTAGCCCACAATAATTGTTGAAATGTTCTTGTGTGGTTTCTCTAGAAAGTTGTCAGAAGGAATAACTGATATTCTATTGGAAAATATGGAAAATGTTTTACAATTAGAAGTTTTTTCTTCAGGGTCTTTCTCTCCTTGTGCTCTCATTATTTTGTACAGAACACTTTCCTGGATAATGTCCGTAAAGAAGCCTCTTGTAATTCTGTTACCTCTGTCCTGAGAAATTCAAGTGTAAATTTTTGAAGCATGATTTTTATGAAAATGGAATATAAATTCTCAAAAGGTGATGCCTTCTGGGAAGTTTATGGGATCATTGTTTTAAGAATGTGCATCTTGTACCTGATAGGACCGTGGTTTTATTTTTCTGTCTCATGCTGGATAAGTGGCAGAGCAATCCTCCTGTGAGGAAAACAGAGTTGTGTCCTGGGGAATGGTGACACTAGTCCTGTTTGGGATTTAAGTTAAGTTCATTAAGCCTACTTAGAAGAGAATAGCTAAGTCATGAGGAGCTCCCTGTGTGGACATTCTATTAAACTAAGTGCTCTGAACATTAAAGGAAGTAAGAAGGAAATTGTTGCAGATGTCTGAATTTTTCCATTATGTTGGAAACTATTGTATAATTTCTTAGAATTCTTAGTGCCAAATCAGTTCCTTTCCCCTCTGAAGATTCTGCCCTCTTTGAGTTTCTAGCCATTTAAGGTATTCTTTTGAATAAGCAGAACAATTGAACCTTTCTTGTTGGGTGTTTAAGTATTCTTTCTCTCCCATTCCTCTCGTCCCCTCTCTCTTTCTGACTCTATATAAGCATACATATATACATAAACATGTGTTGAAGAACACATGCGTCCTTCATTTATACAAATTTTATTTGTGGGAGGAATCTCACTGTTTAATCCACGTTCTAATTACTCACAGGATTTATTCATAATTGTTTGACATACCCATCATGCTGAGCCTAGGGAAATAAGCATATTATCTTTTTTTTCCTTTGCAGCTCTTTTCTTGACTTATGAAAGCTAAATATCTATTCCGTATGGAGAGATGAATCAGCAATCCATATAATATCTATTCATCATACATATTTCACAAGGAGGATATTATGGTGACTGCAAAGTTCTTACAAAAATAATATGGAAATCCGGAACTTGATGTGGAATGTCAGAGAGCCTCTTACTATTATTTACCTTATCAGCTTTTGCTTTCTGAAATCAATGGAAGGGCATCAAGTTCAGCTAATCCATATTTCTGAGTATGAAATTGAATTTATAGTCTGTAGTATGTTGACTACCGCTCGCGTTTAAGGCATAATTGATTTTTATTGAAAAGCCAGCAGGCACATCAAAAATTTCCACAAACCACAAGGATGTTAAATTTTACCCTGTTTAGATAATAGTGTAGCTTTATTTATCCTTTAAAATGAAGCTTTTATATTTATATCAGCAAATGCCATGGAAGTGTGACTGATACCTTGTGAAACCATAAATCCATGGTTCTGTAAAACTGTGCTTCACAGAAATAGCAACTTTATATTTCAAAGGTAAATATCTATGGTTGGTTTGTTTTAAGGATAAATGGATAAATGGAATAATAAATCTAGTACCATATCATGTCATATGGCAACATTCTTTCCTTTGAAACAAAAGCTTGCACCAGTTTTTTCTACTCTGCCCATACTTTCTGCATTTTATTTTATTTATGCTTTATACATTATATAGTGTGTTTCTAGAGCCTTTATGCATAAGACGTGTTATTCCTATAAAAGTCTATTTTTCATTTTAACCTCAATAGTGACTTCTAGTAAGTGTGATACATGGTTCAGGTTCATTCAAATGTCCCAGCCCATACGATAAGTCCATGTGCTCAACCTACATATTTAAAAGTTAGAATGAAAACATTTGTGAATTCCTTTATCATAGAATTTATGAACATAATATTAGGAGTTATATGGACTTAAACATTGGTTTTGGTCTCTGATTAATATGACATCATAAGTGACATGAATTTGACTTTTTTCAGCTCTGTAAGACTATAGAGTGTTTCCATGGAAGAAGCAGGATATATTGTATAGAGTTTGACGAACATATGAGATGTATTACCCATTTTTAGGAAGTAGATTGTATGTAGGGCAACCACAGACTTGGTCTGTCCACGGGAAGCTACATTTGTGTACTGCAGGAAAGTTCAATGCATTGAAAGATCAATTATCCCATGTTTGAGAAATTTTGAGCATCTTAGGCGACAGATATGCATTTAGTTGTAACAGCTATTTATCATAATTTAATCTTATACCCCATTTCCATTTTATATATAAGTTATATTTTGTTTTTAGTTATGTGGGGTATGTGTGTGTGTGTGAGTGAGTGTGAGTGTGTGTGTGTAGGTCTGTGCATGTTTGCATGTAAGTAACCATATATTCCAGAAGAAGGGAGATGGAGTTACATGCAGTTGTAAGCATCCAAATGTCTGGCTGGGAACCAAATTTAGACCCTCTGCAACAACAATGATGACTCTTAACTTCTGAGTCATCTCTCCAGCTCCATACTTAGATGCTTTTTTATACTGTTTAATACATCTTCAGTTTTCTAGGAATCAAACTAACATAAATTGAAAAAAAATTATTTTGAACTTTATCAATCATTGGTCACAATGGCAAATGTTTGCAGTACTGTTGCATCAAAATAATGACCTTACTTCAGTTCAACTAGTAACTGATGCTTTCAACAAACCTATTCTTGCTTATATGCCAGTGCTAGATTTCATGTTTTCTTCTTTAAAAATGAAGGTATGCAAGTTCACATTTCAAAATATGTACTATTTTGCTCCGATGTGCTTTCTTTTTATATCAGCTCCTTTATTTTATAGTTTTAACACAGGCACAGAGTTGAGTCTTTTAATGATACCTCAACATGACTGTATTATCTATGAATTTCATTTCACAGTAGTAAATGAATTGTAAAATACTTGTTGAAAGAAGATACCAGATCTGTTAAGGTTAAAAACAATCACCCATGGTATCAAGGCACAAATGCATTAATTGTAAAATTGTAATGTTATACCTACAGATTATTTTGATAGAACAATTTTTCCAATGAAGAAAATAGTGTCTCTTGGGGTTTTAAATATGTACCAATAAGCACTTAGTGCCTATATTCTTCTGTGTATGTGTGAAGTGTTCAAAACAATTTGTCAGATGCGCAGAAATGAAAAGATGAGTCCTAAAGAGAGTATACATTAATCTCTGAGGAGTAAACCTGGCAGGGAAAAGCAGTATAACTTTCACAAAAGCAGGTGCTTTCAAAGCAATGTTTGACAGGCACAGGGACAAATCTTTTTAATAAGTAAGAGGATTTGTGCTCAGCTCTGTCACGTGCCACTTTGAAAACCTACTCACAGACTGTCTATAAATTTCATGCCCATCTTCCCCTTGGTGCTTTTCCCCAGTGATACCCCCACGACGTCTTCCTGCCTTCACTCATGGTATTCGTTAACATCTTTTACAAGGGTGTTGCACATATGGTGACTTGGTGGTGCTTTTATAGTTAACACAATATTTGCTGTGTCTTTTCATTTTTACTTAATGCTTTGTCATTGTCTACTTTTATATGTCTTTTAAGTATTAAGTTTGTAAAACTGATCCTCATTGAAACTAAAGAAATACAAACTTTATTTTTTTCATTGTTGTTTTTAATAGTTACATTTTTAAAAGTATATAAAATATAAGTAAGAAGTCATGGCAAAAATGTGATGCTCTTTAATTTTGGATATGGATATTTAACTAAATCATGATACTTGTAGTAAATCAAGGGTTTTCTAAAGTGCTATCAAATGAGACTTAATTCTAAAGACTGGACCACTTCTGCTACCAGAATTAATCTGGGTGTCTCATGGCATTTTATTTGCTGGGACTAGAGCAGGGGCAGTGGGTTCTATGGAACATCTTCCAGGCTATCAATTGATGTGATACAGTACTCTTTGCAGTCTGCCAATTAGTTTCTGTGTTCTACAACATGTGCTTTGAAAGGAGCAGTCCTATGCAAAAGACATTGGGGGTGGAAGTTGTTTGTGTCACTCACAAATATCAATCAAGTCAGAACCTACAACCTTGGACATGCATTCCGGAGGACCAGCAGTGCTCATGTATCAGCCATGTTTCTCTTTGTTTAACTGTAAGCACAGAATGAGGCTGTCCTTCCAGGATATACAACAGCTGAGTGAAAAGTGCAAACAGAGCTGAGGTGCCAGATGTTTAATCTATATCATATTTAACATCTGGATTTTTTTTTAATATGTAGGAGATTGGCTGGGTTTTAGTATTTCATCTGCCTACTTTTGACACTTTTTGATTACTCATGCTGAGCTTATACATTTCCATGTGTGCTCTGAAGAGATAGAAAGTTTCTAGTGACTTCAACAAAACTTGCCTGAAAAAAGAGCATAGAGATTTTTGTGTGTAATCACATGGCTCTGAATTTTCAAATCCGAAATCAGGCATGGATGCTGACGTTCAAATGTGAGCATTTCTGAAAAACTATGACAAAGTATGGCAAACATGAGAGTCTTCTACTGTATCAACACAAATATCAGTAGACCCTCGATATAACTCTCTAGGAGGCAATCAGGGTCTATCTGATTAGAATCAATGTATTCTCAGGGCATTTTATCTACATTCAAAAAGAAAATAAAATCAAGTTAATATACTTATAATTATTATTTTTTAGAAAATAATTTAAGTGGACAGGTACATCTGAACCCTTACATAAAATGTCAGGTCTCTTTAGAATGGTTATTTGAGTGTTAAGCAAGCAGGTACATATGTATGTATTTAACAAAGTACAAAGACTTACATTCATTACGGCTTTGAACATTGAAGGCACTTTGCAATCATAGTCTGATTTTGTAAACCTTTCTAAAATCTAAGCTTCTTGGTGTTGATTTAGTTCAATTCCAATTTCTGGTGAGCAGAGAAGGAAATGAGAAAGGGACGTCTGTGCTGGAGAGCCTATTGCTTCGCACTATAGCTTGTGATTTCACATTCAGGTTTTGCTTTTTTTTTTTTTTTAATTCTCAGAAAATACTTTATCTGTATGAGTTAGGTTTAACTATTCCTGCAGCTGAATTCTAGTTACTCATAAATCTTTAGTCAAGTCATTTAAAAATTTTCTGAGTTAATGTAAATTACATATAAAATGGGACTATTTATGCCACTTTTATTATATAAAAAAATGAAAAAATTTTTTATGCTAATACCAATAAAGTACTCAACACTTTGCACAATGGCAACACCCAGTATGAATGCTGCTTGACATTTTACAGTGAAAAAGCAGACGTCTGGAGAGTTGACAGTGATCATAGTATTAGGGTTCCCCCCAAGGAAGGAATCAAGCTACATTCAACTCATCTCATGCCCGACCCTGTTCATCATCCTAATATTAATTATTTATGAGAACAATAATTTCCATAGTTCTTCCTTTTATGAGATTAATCCAAAAATAGCATGTCTTTACTTACATAGTAATTTTACATATCATCATTTCTCATTATGAAAGTATTGTGGCGACATAATAGTGCAGTGCATAGTAATAGTAAAACTAATGCACCCTGTGATTCCTGTGAGCACAAGGAAGGGAAGAAGCACTAGACCCAGATCCCCATTTTCTTTGTTGTATTATGTTTTATACTTCCTCAAAGGTGACTGGATCTATTCTTCACTCTGCTATTAATGTCTGTATGAGGCCAATGTGATTTAACCAGAAATAATTTACATGATATTCCTTTATTTGTAGCACTCTGGAATGGAACACACACAAACTCTATCATGAGTTTTCTGTCCCACAGACACTTTCAGGAAGTCTTTGCATACTCGTAATAAGTTAGAGAAAAATAAAGTAATATTTAGGGGATCTGAGAAAATGGAGAATACAGCAAGAGGTATATAAGGAGCCCTTACCTAGAAAGTACCACTGAAGGGCCTTAGGGCATGTGTAGGTTTCAGTCATCCCACATAAGCAGATTTGTAGGGTCGGAGGGTTGAGCAGGGCTTCAGAAAGCAGTTCTATATTTTAGGTGCATATGGGCACATTTAATAGGTATGTACAATAGATAATCCTGAAATCATGCCTCTAGTTCATTCAACTTATAGAAATCTTTGTAAGGGTGGTGGATTTTAGGATATGCCAATGAGATCATTTTGAGTCATTTAAATGACTTCAAATGATGACTTAAAAGTCACTTCCATGGGAAAAAACCTTTTCCCCAGCTCTAGATGTTCTTTAATCCCCCATTGTTTGTTGTATAGGGTTGAGGCCTATAGACTCCCCCTTCCATGTGTGCATGTCTGTTTTTATTGTGCTTGTTCGTGTCATGTTTAGGGACCCCTGTTTTTGAGACTTTAGTGGGTGTAGTTTCCCTGTTGTTTCTATCAGAAACAGTCTCACAGTAGACATCCTGTATTTCTATCTCTTAAATTCTTTTCACCTGCTGCTTTCTGAATGTTAGATGCAGGATTTGTATTGTTCCTAAAGCCATATATATAGAATTAACATTATATGGACCAACCATATATACATACATATGTATGTGTATATATATGTTACCCATATATATATGTTACAGATATATATACACACACATATGTATATATGCATATGTATGCTTAAATACAGATATATCTACAATATATCTGTAATATGCACGATATTGTAATAATTGAATATAGTAATATATTAAAATATATGTGGTATATATTTAGATAAATAAATACATATGTAAAAAGAAAAAGAAGCTAGAAGCCCTGAACTTGGACAGAGTACTTGGGAGAGGTTGAACAAAGGAAATGGAAGGAGAAAATGATGTGATCATATTTTAATTAAAAATTTTAAATATAACTGAAGCAGGATTTTTATAGGGATTTTATCCTAAACATTATTAATAAATTAAAACATATAATAGTGCATAAATTTGTAAGATATACTATGCTATAAACAAAAGATCATAGGAATTAATAAAAGAAAGATAATCTTATCCCATTAAAAACTCTACTTTATTGACTGACTAAAACTTCATGATTACAGATAGTTAGAATGTTACAGCCCCAAAGACGAATTATATTTTCCTTTCATCAATTACCATAACTACTATGCATGGTTTGTGTCTATGTGCTTATGTGTGTGTGTGAGTGTGTGTGAGAGAGAGAGAGAGAAAGAGAGAGAGAGAGAGAGAGAGAGAGAGAGAGACAGAGACAGAGAGACAGAGAGACAGAGGGAGACAGAGGGACAGACAGAGACAGAGAGAGAGAGAGAGAGAGAGAGAGAGAGAGAGAGATCTGATAGTTCATGACTCTCACATGAAACTTTTGTTTGTAGATTAACAGATATGTATCATCAATAGCATCTAAAACTTGTAATTGATATTTTTGCTAGGTATTAGCCATGTACTAATAAAAAGAAGAATTCTATAGAGGCACAAATTTGGAAAATACTAATAAAATCATAGAGATTGTTTTGGCAGGGTTATTCACAACTTCCTTATAATGTCTGTCATGTATTTCCAAGGTAGATATTGTTTGGTACTGTACTGCAGTCTGTGTGGCCACAATACCCTGATATTTTCTGCCATTAGGACCTTATGAAAATTATTATTATTATTATTATTATTATTATTATTATTATTATTATTATTATTTTTATTTTTATTATTATTATTACCTGTCTTATATGCTACTCAATTCTCTAGAAATTGTAAACAGCCTTGCCTCTCAGTTCTAAATGAAATTTCAGTGGGGAAATTTACCCCATTGCCTAAAAACCACATGAACCAGATAAGTTAGAATGCTATGCACTTGGGTTGTCACCAAATGCTGGTACTATTTGTAGTGATCATTACTACTTTCTAATTTGTCAAAGGAAAATCTTGGTGTTTCTTTTTATAGGCTGTACTTCACTGTGGCTTCCTGGCATTTTTCGGGGAAGGAATGCAGATAGTAGTGAGATAAGAGGAGTTTGTAGATTAGACAGCAGATTGGGCCATCAGCCCCTGACCATTAACACTGAGGTAGATGTCATGACCAAGTTTCTCATGAATTCATCCAAAAAGGCTCGGAATTACCTCTCAGACAAGGACAGTTTTAAGGAGGCTTAAGTAAGATATGACACTTGTCAAGGGAAAATAAGAAATTGTTCCAGATGGTTGAGATTGTGAGAAGGCGGTGGAGAGGTTAGAAGAGGAGATGTCTGGAGAGAATGAGAGAGAGGAGAGAAGTGAACACCCTTAGGGACTTGGACAAGTAACTTACACTGCATCAGAATGACAATGACATTCCCAGAAAGTAAGTCAAGAAATGAGAAAAGGTTCTTTATCATGCAAAGCCAATCTTTTAGAGATGCCATCCACAAGTGGGTAGAAGTTTCACAGTGTGGAAGTTTCCAATACAATGAAGTGTTTAAAAGAAGAAGGGATCTAAGCCTGTTATATAAACCAAAATTGGTCATATCCCTTCTGCCTGGTTCTAACTGTTGTGCTGCTAAGTATACTAACAGTTCCCTCTGCTGTCTTCCTAGCAGACGCTGATGGGGCAGACAGCACTGCTTGGTTCATTGTTAAACACTTCCTATATTGGAAACTGGACAAGGTTTTAATCCCTTGGTTTTTGAGAAATCAAAATATCAGAATATTTTTTTAAAAAAATCATATATACTTCCACCTAAGTTTGATTTCTGAACAAAAGGGGGCTTATGTATTTCTGTGCCCACAATGCATTTGAAAGGAAAAAAGTACTGAAGGATGGTTTAATGGCAGAGTCAACATCCTACACTTTTGCAGAGTCCATTTTAATGTCCTGTGGCAGCATACTACTTTAGGACATCAGCTATATTTTTTGATTTGTTGTTGTTATTTGTTTGTTTGTTTTTAAATCTCTACAATGTTATATTCATCTATACTGTAAAATAATTGCTAGAATAAAATTGCTCTGAAGTTCAAAATCTGTTACTTTAGCTCTCCTTTCTTTCTTTCTTTCTTTCTTTCTTTCTTTCTTTCTTTCTTTCTTTCTTTCTTTCTCTCTTTGCTTACTTATTTACTTACACTAACTCATCTAGTTCTGGAATATTAATAATCTTTAATATAAAAGATAGAATAGTCTACAAAACAGAAAACACTCCCACCTTTGTTGAATTTATATTGCAGTTATGAACAAAGTATATACAGTATGCCAGCCCATGATAAATGTTATAACACTAGAAGTTGTTGGGTGTACAGATCAAAGGTCTGTGAACCCACAGACATCCAGGGAAACCAGGAATGTTAATGAGACAGAAGTGTCTCCTCAAAGAAGGAAATAACTGTTCTTCCATTCCAAAGACTGGGAAGTGGAAGCTGATTAACAGCCTGGTGATCTCTGTTATCTGTTAGGCTGGACTTTACAAAGTTCCTACACCCAGAATGAGAGAAGGCAGTAATTTAAATGACCCTTTCAGCCAGGTTTACTAAGCTCCCACAACCAGGACCAGGCATATCTAACAAACTAAATGATCCTTACATTGTCTGTATAGCCAGAGGGTCTACCAAGGTTCCATTGCCAGGACCAGAGGTGGCTAATAGCCCAAATGATTTCTATACTCTCTGTATAACCAAGACCAGGCCAGACCCTTCCATGGGCCTTAAACTAATACAGGTATCTTATCTCTACAATTCATCTTCTTATAAGAAATGATATATACTTTGAGTTAAATGTTGATATAATTATGCTTTCTTGTGTACC
Organism: Mastomys coucha; assembly: GCF_008632895.1. NCBI lineage: Eukaryota > Metazoa > Chordata > Mammalia > Rodentia > Muridae > Mastomys > Mastomys coucha. The sequence continues at coordinate 14,050,824 of NW_022196896.1, forward strand.
AGAGATTATATTATACCTATAAACATTTTTCTAAATTGTGCTGTGTTTTAAATATGCTAGAATGAATGTCCTGGCCAATGATTCTTTGGAAGTCTTGATCCAGGTTGATGGAGTCAATCTGAACTGAATTTTCATCCTAACCTTTTCAAGGTTCACGTCTTTGTCTGACATCAACAGAGAGACAACCAAGAAGTTCTTACTGTTATCATCCTTTGATTTTAATCATTGATACTTATTATAAATATCCTAAATATGCTTTACTTATTGATAATTCTGCACGTCTATTCATGCTTTTCTCTTTTGAAGGACTGTGAAGACAAATTCTCTTATAGTCACTCTATGTATGTTCATATTTCTGGTACATAACAGAACTTGTTTGAAGGCGAAATATGTATGCACATATCATGTAGAGAGACTCTGTAAAACTGGAATTGGTTTTAGGTTTCATGGGAGCACATATTAAACCAGTCATCAGGAAGGACCTGGTTGGAAGCACTTAAAGATCATGAAGGAAGGGGCTGGAGAGGTGGCTCAGAGATTAAGAGTGCTGTCTGCCAGAGCAAACAGTCCCATCATGTGTACTCCTTGGTTGGTGGTTGAGACCCTAGGAGCTCTGAGGATACTAGTTAGTTCATATTGTTGTTCATCCTAAGGGGCTACAAACCCTTTCAGCTCCTCTGGTCCTTTCTCTAACTCCTTCACTGGGGACCCTATGCTCAGTCCAATGGATGACTGTGAGCCTCTACTTCTGTATTAGTCAGGTACTGTCAGAGCCTCTCAG
>NW_022196896.1:14051985-14078605 GCF_008632895.1 Mastomys coucha
TGTTCATGGGAGGGGAAACTGGGAAAATAAAAAGCATATGACATGCAAATAAAGAAAATATCTAATAAAAAATAAAATAGAAATAAAAAAAGAGTGCTGTTTGCTCTTCCAGAGGTCCTGAGTTTAATTCTAAGCAACCACATGGTAGGGCATAACCAACTATAACGAGATCTGGTATCCTCTTCAGGCATACATGCAGGCAGAGCACTGAACATGTAATAAATAAATAAATCTAAGAATATTAAAGAATATAGACGAGGTAATATCAGTAGTGCAGTGCCTTTGCCAAAATCATGGCATAGGAGAAAATGGCTGAATAAGATGAGATCTGAGTTTGGCAGAGTGTAGTCTGGAGAAGAAACAGGTAACTCCTTGGTGAATAACAGGAATGATAATCTCAAGGCCTGTTTGAGGTTTGAAGTGTCAGGGGATGATCTAGACCCTAGAACATTGGGAGAGAACAAGTCTCAGGGTCAGGTCTCTCAGCGTATTTGATTACTCTACTGAGGATTCAGATAGCACTTTGAACATTGAATTTCCTTGTAGTACACCAATTTAAACTTATCACCAACTAGCATACAAATAAATGAGACTCGGACTATTGTTATTTTATTTGGCTTTGACAATTGCTGGGGTTTACCTTTGATCTACTCTCCTGACTGCTGACCTAGCTACCTTCCCAGTGTTGGACCCTAGATACTTTCTGTTTCTCCTGGCCACACGCTTATGGTCCATATCCCCTCATGGTGGCTTCCTCCTGTTCTCTCTTTCTCCATCCTCTCCGTCTCTATCCTCTCCATCATGTCACTCAGAGCCGACCTACTTCTAATCCCTCCAGAAACTGGCTGTAGCCAATTTTATTTAACCGATAGTTTTAAATCAAGGGCTAAGTTTCGCACAGCAAAAATCTTGTAAATGTGAGAATTCACCACCAGGTAGACCTTCAGGAACAGAAGTTATAATATATAGCAACAGATCAAACCTCAACATATCCTAGCACAGAAAAGGTCAAGTCAGTTATCAAAGAACCCTGGGACAAGCTTCACTCAGGACCTGTGGGTTCTCCAAGCACTTCTCAACCTGCATCCTATGCTAAAACTCTCCACCCAGAGGCTGGGCTTCCCTTCCTCTCCCTGAGCTTCTGGTGTATGTATATTAGCTATGTGCTCCCTTGACTCTCGTCTGTTCTCTTGGTCTCCTGGGTTGCTTTTCTACTTTTAGACAACAACTTCTTTCTGGATTTGCTTGCACCCGTTCCTCTTCTCTTCCCTGTTTTCCCCCAGCCTTCTCTTCTCTCCCAGCCCAGTCTGTTCCTCTGGCCTTAATCAGTCTGGACTCTCCAAGATGCCTCTGCCTGTTCCCTCCTTCAAATCTGCAACAAAACACTTCTCTCCAACATACCTAGGCATGGTCCTCATTTTCATTCAGATCACAGGGCAAAATAGATTAAAACTTTCCAGTTAGTATAAATAAAGAAATGAATAAGTCTAAGGGACAGGGCAGTCAATCATTTTTTCTTTACATTAGTGAATGTGTTTAGTGGTTATTGCTAAACTAATCATAGCTACTCTGTGTGTAATATGTTCAAGTAAAATATAAGCACTTTAATTGCTTTATCAGTTTTGAAATACAGTTTTTCTTCATGGTCCAGGCTGTCCTGGAACTCTGTGTAGGCCAGACTGGCCTGTTAAGTTCTTTGTCTCAAACTCATAAGTTCTACGATTACAAGTATGGACACCGCATCGCTCCTAAATCTTTTAGGCTTTATATGATTTTTACAAGCGTTATCTTTCAAAAACTAGTATTGCTATAGAATAGGCATTGATATGGTAATGTATGGAAGAGAGATAAGTGTAAAATCTAAACTAATTTTCTGGACTATTCTGATGCCTACATTTGAGTATTCTCTGTAGTTAAAACCATATCAATCTAATATTTAAAAAAATCTTAATATCAAATGCTTGAACTGGAAATAGTGGCATATGGTCTTAGTATTTCTTTAGGCAGAGACACACGAATCTCTGTCTTAAAGGTCAATCTAACCTACATACTGAATTCAAGGCTAGCCAGAGTTATATAATGAGACTCTGTCTCACTAAATAAATAAATTTCTAATTAATACTTTTTAGTGTTTTTACAGTACAAACATATTTTTAAAGGCTTTCTTCAGCAATGGAATTAATTCTTATTTGTGTTCCAACACATGCTGATTAAACACTTTTTTTTCCTTCAGAAATGGCACACACTTATTTGTTACTTTAGAAAAAAGGAGAACATGAAAATTTTGCTTTAGCCCTTTTATAAAAGTGACTGTAATTCAAAACATTTTCACTTGATCTCCTGAGAAGTGATAAATTCTTTGTCCCTATATTATAGTGATAATTACTACAACAGGAAAAATATTCACATTTGTATCAGTTAATTTCTGTTACTTTGATAAAACACCAAGACCAAGGTTACTTGTAAATGAAAGTGGTTACTTAGAAATCTGCACACTGAGAGTCTCTGATGGTGGTGCTAAGACATGGCAGCTAGACCAACTGAGAGCACACACCTTAAACAGCCAGCAGGATGCAGAGAGAGCCATGGGGGAATGTGTATGGCTTTTGGAATCTCAAAGCTGGCCCCTGTGACTTGCCTCTTCCATCAAGGACGTACCTATTCCCTCCCAAAGTGTTCCATCAACTGGGGACCAAGTATTCAAAGATTCCTGTGGGGAGATTTTTTTATTTAAACTACTACAGCATTTTTCTAAGAGGTTTACTTAGTGTCCAAAATATATCTATGAGTTAGCAAACTAAGGGAAAATAAGGACCTCTGCAGAATTTGTGCTTGCCTCTGTTTGGAGCCCACTCATCCTACTTACAAGAGCACAACGAGAGAACCCAAATGCCAAGATGATGTACTGTGAGTCATCTTGACTGGACTCTAATGGCTGATCGAAAACCTGTAAGACTGCAGACTGCATTGAATACACCACTAGTACCATTTGTTTCCTGTGCTCACTGGACATTAGTAGTTGCTTTAGGTTATTATAGGGACTAAACTTAACTACTGTTATCTTGTGAGTATTTTACTGGTATCTTGTGATTATATGTGCTAGGCACTCTCCTGGGTATGGAGAAAAATGTTGAGAAAAAGAGTCATTGGGCTAATCCTTAGAAAATGTGGAGTACAAAGTAACAGAGAAAAAAATGTAAGCAAAAATCACAAATTGCAGCATGTGCTAGGTAAACAATGGACATGCAATGAAATGTGTAAATTTACAATTTTAATTTATTTATTCCCTGGATAGAGGGGTTGTATCTGCCATGTTCATCTTTGTTCTGAGGGCCTAAAATATTGAGTTCTATTAATAATTTTAATTGAGTGACTATATAAATTTTCAAAGGCATATAGCTATCATTATGAATAACTACTCAAAATAGTGGAGGAACAAGATAAGATTGCCAAGATGTGAAAATGGTTATTTTCATCACAGAAGCCAAGTGCTTGCTGGACAGAGAATGGCATAGTCAAAAATATAGAAGGAGAAAGGGTGTTTGTCTCTATTTAGTTCCTTATGGAAAAAATATCTTTTATGAATATGAATTACAAGATAATTACAAGATATGTTCTTTTGCCTCCCAAATATGAGTTCAAAGACTTGATAGAAAGAAGGAAAAGGGTCACAGAAATTGGGAAAATCAAATATGATGTGTGTAATAAGAAGCATGTTTTAAATAATGAGTCATATGGAAATTATGAATCATTTTGAAAATTATGATTAAATGAATATTAACACAGCCACGTATCAAAAGGAGCAGTGCAGTAGATACAACTTTGACCTCATGTTTGTGTGATGTGTGTGTATGTGTGTGTACATGTGTGCATATGTGTGTATGTATGTGTGCATGCATGTATGTGTGTATGTATATTGATAGCAGTCATCCATTCACATATATTTTTCCTTAAATTTTATAATGCTACACTTAATGTGCATTTAACTGCCTTACCTTATAGTATACTTGCAATGCCTCATCTTCAGTGTGCTTTAAAAATACAAGGGGGAAGCTAAAAGCAGGGACCTGTGATTGATTGTACATTTAAATAAATGCACTACAGATTGAGACAAATGTGCTGAGCGCGTGTGTTTCAATCACTGTATCGTCACACAATTGAATAAACACACATGTACAATACAATGCTTAATTGAGTGCAGCAAGAACATTTATTTTAGTGATTGCATCATTGCATATTCAGGCAAATGCACAGGCTTTACTTTAGTGAAGCTGAAGTTCTGAACGTTCTTACAAGTTTCAAGTCTTTCACTGACTTTGATAAATCACGCCTGCCCACATATTTTAAGTGACTGAAGTGAAATGTGTTTTATTTCACAAGATCTGATTCTTATGGATTTATAGAACTTTCAAAATGAATCTGATCATTAGGTTTGTTGTTGTTGTTGTTTTTAGGGGACACAAAAACAAAGCCTAAATATTTCTCACTTAGAAAACATCGCTTTGTTCCAAGTGAGGATGTAAGAGAACATTTCCTCTATTTTATCAACAGCTTTTCTATGACTTTCTGATGTAGAAATTATACCTTCAACTTTCTAGACATAAAGGAGTATGCTCATTTCGCTTTAGGACTGTCTACATAGCTCCAGTCAAATTTAGTATCACCTCCTACATAAACATCTGAGAGCCAAATCTGGGCTATTAGTGCTAAAGACCCAAATAGAGCTTGCTAGATTCCTTCATGCTCTATTTCCATACATGCTGCATCTCAGAATTGCTGCCGTAAACAGATTTTTGTGTCATTTCTATTAGTAGCAATGTGAACGAGAGATGAGAGAAAACAAAGGCTAAATAGCAGCACTTGCCCGACTGTGTCCACTTTCTCACAGCTGTTCGTTTTCCACAACTGAGGGCTGGTTCTTGATGTTCCCAAGTAGCTACCCAAAAGCAAGTTGCCCAGATAAAAGTTGTTTTTTTTTAATATTCAACCTTCTTCTTATATATATTGGTTTCATTTTAATTATTCTTAATACATACTTTTTAAAAAATGTCAGTGTTGTACCCTGACATTTATTATTGGAGATATTATCTTACAGATATTTCTAACAATGAAAACATTCCGATTTTAATCCATGAGCTCCTCAGAGTAAATTCTGCAAATTTAATTTCAAATAGTTACTCTGAGAGAAATTATGTGTGGTAATCAAGTTTAGAAACTACATGTGCTAATATGAATTAATGTTAATGGCATGCTTCTTCTGTGTATAGCACTTGTAAATGCTCAGATCACACTACCTGTCTGAGTCTCCCACACACTCCTTTATTTTACAGGTAGAGAAAAGAATCAAGAGTCTGAAATACTTCAGTACCATGTTTTACTTCTATTCTTCATTAAACCCTCTTGAGAGCTAACCTGGTACACTTCATACAATCCAGTTCTTATAAGATCAATTTGCTATGGAACATTTTGCACCTAATGCTTTTTAATATCCTCCCCAAAACACTGTAGGATATTTTAAATGATGAACTTAAAAGATATTATACTTCATCTTCTATTGTTTTGTATAAAATAAAATTTTATATGTAATAAAATATAGTCTGTTATATTATATTTAATAATGTCTATCTTTGCTCAAATATAGAGAAAATGAATTATTAACTTTAATCAGTTTAGCAAAATGATATCTTATTTTGAATTTATATCAGCCAGGCAGATTGCTTGATGATGGCTTTTAAAAATATTTACTTGAATATTTACATTATCATATCATATCAGTGCTCTATTACTCCAACATAAATGAGAACTGAGATGTAAGTCAGACATCCAGTCCTGATGTGTTGGAACTCATTTTGGTTCCTACTGGATTGTCTGATTATAGTGTTGTTTTGCCCTCTAAATATTTTGGTTATATTTCTTTTTACTGATCCTCTGGTGGCATTTTATATTTTCTGTTACCTATTTGCATTACTTTTCTAAAACTGTTTATAATATTTTTGTTAAATATTTGCAGTATTGTAGAGTTTGTGTTTGTAAATTACACATATGTAATTTTGTTCAAATACCTGTAGCTCAAATAATGTGAGTGAAATTATTCACAGCAAAATGAGAAGTCTGTGCACATTTCTTAATAATTAGTAAAAAAAAAAAAACAAAAACAAAACTGCATTCTTTTGAAAATATAAGGGTGCTGCATGCCTGATGACTATGGAGTGCAGGAAGGAGTTACAGAGGGCGGTGAGCTGCTTTAACAGGCACCTAATGTCAAACCTAGGTCCTCAGGAAGAGCAGCCAGTGCTCTCACACCTTTGTCATCACTCCTGCCCCTATTCGTTTGCTCCTAACTTAAGGACTCTAACTGTGTGTGTGTGTATGCTAAGAAACACATAGTTTCTTTTACAAATTTCATATCACTAAAGACAATATTAGCAGAGCATACTCCATTAATGAGCAATAGCTAAATATAGGGAAACCCACTCTTTTCTTTTTGGTCAGCTGAGGCATAAAAATGGAATCCCCAAGTTTAGGAACTACATTCGACTTTGATTGATTGTTCTGAGGTGTTTTTTATTTCCATGTGATCTATCTCTGCTTAGCTGCTGCTTAAGATGTTGGTGAGCTGGTGAAAGCCGAAAAGTAAACAGGTGCTTCAGTAAATGCAAACAAATGAGTGCTTTCCTAGCGAAGAATTAGGGAAAGTCAGCCTTCTCTCCTCAGTTAATCCCTGGGCAGTTAAAACTGTGAATTTTCTTCCTCACCATGCACGCAGATGGGTTGCCACCAAGGATGACAGATGAGTTGTGTTTGTCAGGATTAATGAGCATTATCATGTTAATGGATACTTAGGTGAGGTCGGGGTGAGCCACAGCCTGGGAAGAATTGCTGGGTTTACTCTTTGGGCTCAGGCTAGTCTTTATTTTCCCAATTACCACATTTTTAGTTCTTCAAATGTTCCACAGAATCCTGCCTTCTGAAGTATGAGGCTACCTATAGATTGGGCAACCTGTACTCTTTGCATTTAACAATACAAAGCACAAGCAGCCACGTTTGGTGTGTTCTCCATTTCCTTTGTGCATTCAGCTTCTTCAGAATCCAGAGTCTACTTGGCTGCAATCGCGTTTGAAATCTGACATATTGATCAAGAGTTTAGCCTTAGTAACTACAGCACATATATCAAGTGTTTTTGATTGTGCTCACTCACACTTAATAGCAGGACAATCTTACATCCATCTGCAGTTCTCATGAGCGCATTCTGTTTACCAACCTTACCTGGGACACATTGTTACATCATCATTATGATGCGCATAGAACGTTGTTCACAATCTCTGTGCACATTAAATGTGATGGAGATAATTATCAAAGAGATAGAAACAAGAGCCTCATCAATAGTCTATAATGGCTTGTGTTTTAAAATTAAGACAAAAATCAATAAGTACTAATGTTAAACTTGTAAACCTTTTAGAAATTGGGTAAAAATGACTGAGTATTTTCCTGGAGTTGAACTCAGCGAACTCCTCTGTAAACAACTGTTTTAATGCTATAAAAGAGTCTATTTCATAAACAATTGCATATATGCATATAAACATATACACACATTTCATTTAATAAATATAATGACAAAATTTCCCCATAACATAGGTATATTTCATGCTCTATTATCTAACTCGGTTAAAAAGTGTGTGATAAGAGAAAAATACTTCTCAATTTGTTGTGTTCATTTAATAATCAATTTGCTTATTGAGCGATACTCCTTGTGATCTAGAGTGACGTTCCACTGTGTTTCCTTTTAAGCCTGGCATATCATGTTCATGACAAACCTACAAATCAAAGCAACAGCTTTCCAATGGAGATATTCAATATCAAAGCATGGGTGTATAACAGGCACTTCTTGGTACTGAATTTCTCCTGTTGTGGAGGAAGGGACATACAGAGGGAGAGAGGAAGAGAGGAGTGAAAGAAAGAAAGAAAATAACACAAGAAGAGAGGGACAGGATGTCCTCCTGCAGAGAAACTAGGCCTGTGACCCAAACGTACCTAAAACCCTCTTCCATCTTTCCCAGAAAAAGATGGTTTAAGTGTTCACTTTAAATATAATCAGCCTTGTTAGGTCCAGTGAACACATAACAAGTTTAATAGTTAAATTTTTATCTCCAATAATAAATAACATCAAAGTATTTACTAGATCCTTAGTTATCTGGATTGTTGAAGATTGTGATCAATAGCTTCGCACCATCTATCTGAAGCGTGCATACAAGTATGATGAGTGCCAAGACAAGGGCTTGTGACTCATCTGAGAAACTCTGGTTCATACTGTGTGTCTTGTCTTCCTCAGAGTGTTTCCATTTCTAGAAAACCTTGAGCTTAAATGTACATTAAAACACTTCCTTAGTAACCTCTCAGTCTGCCTCATGCTGGCCATGCATGATTCTTTTCTGCAGCTGTGTGGAGAATACCAACCAGGCACTGAGCTCTTTATTTCTTGGAGCTGTGTCTCTGACTTGTACACCACTGCTGATGACAAATCAACATATACATTTTAAGGCCTAAAAAACATGTCATTTAATATTTTATTGAAAATATTTAATGTCAAAGTATATTTGTATTGATAGGAACTAGGTGAATTGTCCCTCTGTAACCTTCATTGCTTTTTCAAATTCATTTACATTTTACTGTTTTTTTTTTTCTATTCCTCTACCCGTTCTTAAAACATGATTAGGTTTACATAACTAACAGAAGATGTTTGTGTGGACCAGTTTCACGAATGCCTCCATGATTCCCACATAAGTGCATCAGTCCAAGAATTCTCTAGTAGTAAATGAAAACAATGATAGATCTGTTATCTAGCTTGCCAACACTGTGTGATGAATCATACTTAATAACACTGAGTGAGTGAGAGCCAACTCCAGAGATGTGCTTTTGTAAACCAGGATTGGAACGTACATCAAAAGTTACATATGGGATTTTTTCTCACTATATGAAATCACTTTGCAAAAAATTAACCAAACCAAACCAAACCAAACCAAACCAAACAAAGCAAAACAAAAAACCTTCTAAAAATATCAAACAGAATAGAAAATTTCCTCCTAGTTATCAAAACAATCATTAATTAATGCTCATTATCTTCCTTTTTCCATAATTCCCAACTTTAACCCATATTTAATACAAAATGTTCTACTGCATCATGAATATAATAAATATACTCAAGGTATATAATAAACGAGGCAGTTCTTAAACATTCCATTTGGGTCATCATTAATTTTTATCAACATTTTATGGAAAAAAGTTATTTTGGTCTAGTTCTATATTTTTAATACAATCTCAGGCATTTATAAGATTGAAACATAATTTTGATATTTTTATATTCATTAATTTTAGTCCATTTGAGAGGATTGAATATTCCTCAAAATGTACACATAAACTTCTGACCTGCAAATGCATTGCTTTGCGCCATGCTGAATAAAGAACAAAAAGTCTGTTTTGCTTTTTCTCATTTCATCTTAGCTGCTTCAAAGGCTTTCGATTTCAGTTGAAACCTTCATGGTAGATTTTCTTTGTTTTCTTTTTCTTTTCTATTTATTAAGAAATAAACTATAACTGAACCACCAACCAAAGGACATATGTGAGCTGAACATAGGCCTCCTTGCACATACGTAGTAGATGTGCAGCTTGGTCTTCATGTGGGTCCTGAACAACTGGAATGGACCTATCCCAAAAGCTGTTGCCTGTCTGTGGGATAAGTTCTTCTAGCTGGGATGTTTTGTCTGACCTCAGGAGTCTCTGCACCTAGCCTTGCAGAAACTTGCAGTACCAAGGTGAGGGGATTCTCAGGGGGCCCTCACCTACTCAGAGGAGAAGGGGAGGGAGGATAGAAGAAGGACTGTGTGGTGGGAGAAGGATTGTGGCAGAGGGTGACCTAGAGGGGGGCAGTGAGTGGGATATAAAGTGCATAAACAAAAATATTGTAAGAAAAAAGAGAAATAAACACTATGCTGTGTTCAGTGTTCTGCCACTGAGCTATCTCCTGAGCCCAAAAATATTATATATGAGATATAATTTTTAAGTAGCCTAAGCATAATTTTAATTTTTAAAATTAATTCTTTGGGAATTTTGCATAGTATGTTTCATCATACTCATCCTCTCCTGCAACTCCTCCCAGGTCCCACCCATTCCCTTTCGGTGGAATCTTTATATCTGATTTATTTATATATGTAGTTTTATATACATCAAATACAACTTGTGATGCTCATTTATTCTTAAATGCGTAGTTATCTCTTAGAGCAAAGTTAACTTACCAGGAACGACACTGTTAAATAAAACTGACCCTCTCTTTCTCCTCAGCCATTATTCATTGGTAAATAATCTTGGCTTGTGTCCATACTGGGAGTTTGCTTGATTTGAGCATAACCAGCTCTGTGCAGTTGCCCTGATGTGTCCAAAGGACAACATGCCCTTATAGTCATCTAATACCTCTGCTTGCCGCAGTATCTCCTCCTTCTCTTCTGTAATGATCTCTCAGCCTTGAAAGAGGGCCTGGGATACAGACAGTAGTGATTTGAATAAGAATTCCCTCATATCCTTGGGAATAAAAATGAGAGGAATATTAAAAAAAAAAAAAAACACTAGATAAAGTGGAGTCATCCTCTAATGGGACAACAAACCCTCCACTTGATCACAAGCCAGGAAATAAAGTGCCTAGTGATCCAGATGGGGTTACTGTTTTGGGAGTTGTCAGCTGTGGTGATTTGAATGAGAATGGCCCCTACAGACTTATATATTTGAATACTTGGTTCTCACTTAGAACTGTTTGGAAAGGATTAGACAGGATGGCATTGTTGGAGGCCATGTACCACTGAGAGTGGGCTTTGAGATTTCAGAGTCTGGTGCCCTGACCACAATGAACTCTTTTTGCCTGTGGTTGTTGTCCCAAGATGTGAGCTCTCAGCTAATGCTTCTGTACCATGCCTCTCTGCCTACCTACCTCCTGCCATGCTCCCCACCATGATGATCATGGACTCAACCCTCTGAAACTGTAAACCCCCAATAAACTGTTCCTTCGTTAAGTTTGCTTGTTCGTGGTGTCTTCGCATCCATAGAAAATTAACTAATGCATCTGGCACTGAGGTCCCTTAGACCGCAAACCTAATAGGCTACTGCCAATGCTATTGATTGATTTCTAGAATTGACAGAAAGAGCCTCTTGATACAAATTTGAATCATAGACTATGGACCATGAAACTGAAAGTATTATATATATTATATATTATATATATATATATATATATATATATAGTTGTAAACAATCGTATATATCTTTATATTTTAAAAATGTATTTCTCAAAGATTAGCTTCAAATCATTTAAATATACCAAGTTACATAATATTCTTATTGAGTGGATTACTCATCTTCCACACATAAGTACAAGGAAATAAAATGACATCGAAGAAGTCTGCCATTTTTTTTTCAAAAACAAATTCCAACTGTAGAAATTGTACCCATTCTGCCCAAGACTAGAAGAAGGGTATGTCCTTCACAACACCTTTCACAATGGAGGGCTGAAGCATAAAGCAATCAAAGACCTACAACTTGGGGGTCTTGCACTACTTCACACCTACTCTCAGTTACAGGCAACCTGTGAGGCACAGTGGAGATTCCTCTGCTCTGCAAGTTTTCATATTAGAGAGTGAAGATCTTGGGGTAAAAATTGTGAGCAGATGGGATCCTCAGCCTGCAGATAGCATCTTCTACATTCATCTCCTGAAGCCTGACAGTGCTTCTTGCCAGGGGAAAAGAAGAAAAAGAGCGGCTTACTCCTGAAAAGGTTATGCACAGGAGAATGTGTGAAATAGAAAATATTTGAAAGGATGCACCCATTATGTATTCTGGAATCAGACATTCTGCAAAAAGGTAGCTGCTTACCCTGTCTATATAGTAGAGTCTTGAAACTAACCTGAGCTTTCTACAAGCCTTCCCCAAAGGAGTGTTGAAACAGCTTGATACTCTATTCTGAGAGCATTGTTCTAGGGTACGTACTGAATGCACTGGCTACCTTCAAGACTTTGTAGACACAGCAGCCGATACTGTCAGAGTTAATTCTCTTTCACTTTGTCTGTGCTTGCTTTCCTCTTTGGTGTAGTGGGTTATTTGTGTACTATGTCAGAATGTGTGCCCTGCTCCCCCTGAAAAGTTAGAAAACTGTAACTTGTGTTCTGATCTTACCCAGACAGGCCAGGTATAAAGTCTAGGAGTGACTATGTAAGGAGACATCTGAGAAGACACACATCTTCAGCCAATTCATTTCAAATGTGTGATCTTGTTAAGTTCTTTCTCTTTCCTTCTGCTGCTCTCATGAAGATCCACCCAGGAACTTGTGTCAACAGCTCCCTCCATGGACCATTCATTAGAGTTGCAATGTCACAGTGTCAGTATCTTGGTATCATCTGAGTTTTATTTTTGTTTATGAGGGGAGTTTTGTTTTAATTCGTATGTCTGTTTTCAGATCTAGAGACTTTTTAATTGTTTTAAACCTCTGTGTACCACTTTGCTCTGCTTGAATTTGTTCTTGAGCAATCCATTGTAGCCTTGTAGTCTGCAGCAGCGCTAGGCACTTCCTCAGCCTGGCTCCCTGATCTCTGGAGGGTCTGCAGATGATCTCTTTAACGCTTAGCTTCGTGTGTTCCTTTAAAAAAAACAAAAACAAAAACCTCATTTCCCTGACATTTTGTTTTTAATAGGGAAAACTTACGGTAGTGTGTATGTGTCTGTCTACAATTTTCAATTTTGTTGGTTGTTTGACAAACACTGGGGACCAGAGTTGAGAGTTGAGTACTTCCTATTAAATTCCTGCTGGCTTCATTGGTGTAAAAACTTAAGGCTGACCTCCGCTGTAAGACTGTCTGATGACAGAAGTGTGGCCATGCCTCCTGCACGGAGCCTTTCACAGAGTACTCTCAGGAGTGTTTTCATTTGTTTCCTGTTGAGAAAAGCCACAGGGAAATGTCAAAGTAGTACTCAATGACATGGTATACTGGATTTAAGCAAAGGGTAATTTTTAATTTTTTATTGTTGCAACAATTGCCTGTGTGTGTTTTTCTTTACTCTGCCTTTACCTCTTGTAGTTTTAATTCTTCCTCCTGTAAGAAGCCTTTTGATGTTAAATCTTTTATTGCTTTGTGATTTAGAAGGGAAAGATTGCTTATCTGTTAGGAGTTTCTCATCAGATTTTCCCTAAGGCCTGGGATCTTCCCTCATTTCTTTTGTCCCAACACAGGGATCAGAAAGGGAGTGTCTCTGCAGGAGGTGAAATAGAAGAGAGGAGACTGAGGTAAAACAAGAGAAACCTGAGGGAAAGTATTGAAGGTCTGGCAAACTCAAGATTCTTCCTCTCCATTTCCCTCAGCTCTAACCCCTGACATGGAGAAGATTCAATACTGTCACGTTATCCACTGGAGAATGTTAGTAATAAAATTATATCCATGCTCAATTCAGGATAAGTTTACATGCTGTAACAAAGATATACTTTATTCTCGTTTCATTATTAAGTTGTCTCTGCAATTCACTTGAAATAGAGTTATCATAACTGAGAACTAACAGTGTTTTAATAGATGAGAGTGAAATTTTTATACAAAATGGATCTCTTCCATGACAGATTGTTATTAGCCTGGAATTCCCGGTGACAAATCAGGTTGTATGATACTAAGACATAATCTAATAGCCTTTATGGTTTTATGTGTACAACTTTATTATTGTTTTTTTATTGTGTTCATAATCTAGCAATAACCTAGCAGAGATGTGTGGTTTGTCAAGGATGACCAGTGGTATATTGCATCTTGTTTAGAGAAAGTCAGTCCTTATGTCTTATTGAAAATATATGGTTTAACAAGACATTTGCCATCATTTTCTTAACAGGGGCAATAAACAAAACAATCCTGCATACAAGCTCCTATCAGCCTTTTTCATGCCTCTTCTTTCAGAAGGCTGCCTTAGGGTTTAAGCAATTTACTGGTCTGACCAACATCCTTTCTCTGCAGTCTGTGGTTCTTTTGTTTAACATTAGTATGTGGGCAAACAGCATTCTGAGCTGTGCAGTGCTTATCAGCCCGCGTTCAGTCAACTGGAACCCCATTCTACGTATCTGAGTGGGGCCACATTTAATACTTCACAGTGGGAGCATCTGCAGTTTCCAAAAATGACTTATTTATCAGATAAACTCTCCTTATTCTGACAGATGTGGTAGAGGTTGGGTCTACAGTATCATACTCCTCTAATAATATAAGTCATGTATAAAATATGGTATGCTGAGTGCCAGGCCAATGAGACCCAATGGCCAAACCACAAGAATTGCTTATGTAACCACTAACCTGCTGCACTCACAATGTACATGCAGTACATGAGAGGAAAAATCATCTCTTGGTTTCTCTTTTGAACTGAACAGGTAATTCTTATGTTATGAAAGTGTTAAACAGAGAGAGGAACGGCATTTTCACTGTTAGCTTAATGCTGGAGGAGTCATTGGTAAACACTGTTAGGTGCCTTAGTCCCATGGTCTGATAAAAGCCAGGAGCCTGAGGGAGATGATGGAAATATTGATCATCTTGTACCCAGTGGTACCAGGATGCTGGGAAATTAGAAGAATGGGCTTAGGAGACTAATCTGCCATTAACCTAAAATAATGCTAATAGAGTCTGTTAATTCAAAGTGATCTTTTCCTGGAATTGTTATTAGAATTTCATGAAGTTATTTTAGCATATCCAGAAGGTACTAATCCTGTCTGTAAAACACAAACTATAATTTTGAGATTGTAGACTATGGACATATACAGTATCATGAAACTGTTTTGAAAGTACATAGTCTTTGTTTGATCTATGTATATCTAACATTTAGGTAATTATTTCTTGCAACTAGGACATTTACTAATATATTTCTTTCCAAAAGGATAACTTAAATGATTTCTTGGAGTGTAATCCCTTGGAATTTATTCTCAAGAGAAGTTCAGTGATTGTAGAACACTATGCACCCTGCCTAGAGATCTTAGAAATTCTGAAGCAGCCGTCAAGTGATACTCATGAAGCAGGTATGGGTAACATCATGTCTGCTAGGGCGGGGTTGGGGAAGTGTTGCCTCTAAGCAGTGGCTGATTTAAGCTGAAGTGTTCCATCCTTCATGCAGTTCCTATTCCTGGGGTTCTTTATAATTTAGCACATATGTTAAGTTTCTGCTCCTACCTATCATTACTCTTTATATTAAAGCATCTCCTCTCTAATTATTTCACTACTAGTTCCAACTTCACCTCTCTGCCAATTAAATGATTTTAAATGGGTCTCTGTTATGAATTGTGAAATGTTGCCATGACCGTATGGCAAAATAATTTTTCAGAAGACCAATTTAAATGATAACATACACCCAAGTGTTGCCATACACAAAGTAAGGCAGCATGTGGTGCAAGCATCACATATTTTCACGAGAGACACCTTTCTGTCAACTCATAGACAAGACAGTGCTATTATGATGGACAGTGTAATCAATTGAATATGTAAATTAGTATTATTCTAGAAAACTTAATGATGTGTCTTTTGTCATTTCTTCCATATTTTTACAGGGCAAGGTAGTATATTTTACTTAGGGCTAGATGTGTTTATTACTATCCTTAAACAAGTAAGTCTGATAATTTTTTTAGCTTCAATCTTCCAAACTTCCCTTCCAAGCCTTTATCTTTTTCATATTCTTCTCTTTGCATCTAAAGCCAGCCAAAACATGTGAGAAGGGCAGTCTTGGATAAGCCATGAAGAAGCAACCATTAAGAAATATATTCACTATCAGGATAGAAGACATTTGTGTGTCTCCCCTAGTCTCACTAATGTGTGTTAGCCAACTGTTCATGCAGAAATTGTAACTGTTAATGAGGGTTAAAAGGAAATTTTAAATTAGGTGTCATCTTTCGGCTAAGGTATCTCGACTGTTATATCCTGTCTAATTTTTTCCCCTTCTTACCTCTTGATCTTAACACAACCTACTTCTAAAATTATAATGATAATATTTTCAGATGAAATGCATCCACCCATTCCAGGCCCTGCATGTTTCCTAGGTCTAACGTTTCTGATTGCTCACTGTTTTTCCTAACACTGAATATCGCATGTCACACTCCTTGTATGGCTGTGGAGGCTGCCCTTCTCACCTGCTGTTTTGGTTGGCTTTAGATGCAAAGAGAAGAATATGAAAAGAAGAAAGGGGGGAGGGAAGTTTGGAAGACTGAAGCTAAGAAAAAAATGGCAAATGTTTTTAGCGCCTTCATCTAGACATGTGTCCCCTCACTCTGTGACATGGCTGCTCCAATGTTGCCATGGTGAGGATTTCTAATCATCCCCACACATGACAGGCTCCTATTTGTCTGTGCTCCCTTGGGTGTAAATTTCTAGGCTTAAAAAAAAAAATCCATGTGAGCGTATCATCCGCCGTGCAGATGTTTCGCTGCTTTAGAATATCAGGCAGCTGCTTGTGCCACCGTAGACAGCTAATTGGAGACTGCATCATAGGAACAGAGGCGCAATTATGGCATAAATACACATCCTCTGGTGAATCATTGTATCTCTATTAACAGAAAATTTTAAACAGTGCTCAGAGTGTAATTAGTGTAGTTGATAAAGTTGTAAAACATGTAAATAAGGGAAATAGCAGGTACGTGGCCAATCCACTATCCAGCACTAGGGGATGCAGATTATTGCCTATTTAGAAATAATTAGCAAAGCTGCATTAGCAAAGCCTGTGTCCAACAGAAGCAAGGCAAACATTTATTCTGGTAACAGCTCTTTCTGTGCTAGCCATGAAAATCTACTAATATTGGTAATTTAGCCCTCATTACCAGAGGATAAAGCATGAAAAGAGCTCAGACATGAAATATGACAAGTAATATTAATTTTTATTCCAGAGGAAAGGAAGCTTCCTTGGGCTGCATGCTGATTTCTCTGCAGGGTCTCAGCAGTGCGTGCAGAGGAGGCAGTGGGTATCTGGTAGTTGAGAATTCAGGATATGGAGCTGACTCCCTGCTGGAAGTGTACCCTGGGGTGGCTATGACAGTGGCTGATGAGGCATGCCACTGTTAGTGCCCAGCCAAACCTCAGGTCACAGTTCAAAACAAGCACTCAGCCATTAAACTTCAGTCCTTAAGGAGCTATGAGGGTTTATGTCCCCATTCCTGCTTGCTCCCACCCTCCCGGCTCCTCTTCTTAGTCTGACTTTTTTTTTTTTTCCTCCCTGGGAATGATTTTGCAGAGCTACACCGGCAATCAGATTGATTTTTTTGTGCTTGCACCGCCCTCTGCAAATGCTTCTGATAATGAGCCGCTGCTGTTGTTGGAGGGGAGCCTGTGGGAGGGCTGGTTTCAGCTGTGTCTTAGCTCTGTCCTGTGCTCTGGGTAAGAAATGATCCTCTGACTCATGCATTGAAAACTGTGGCACTGAAGAATATTACCCTGCGGCCAGGAATTGTGAAGAGCAAGAATTTGGAGCTTGTTTTACAAATACACTTCCTAATGAAGAGAAATGCAGAACCACCGATAGTTTCGGAACCCTCAATTCGTTTTCCAGACACTGGGATAAAACAGCAGAACGTCTGGGGAAGAGCCGCCTTTCCTGCATTAATCTCCGCTTGTTCGCGTGTTCTTTGTTTTATTCTTGAACCATAAAACTGTCTGGAACTAGGAAGGGGTCCTATGTAAAGGAGCATGCTTTGTGGTGCTTCTAGTTCTTAGCATTCCCTTGTTTCCTCTGCTGAACACGGGTTTAAATGTTTTCGGGTACATACATGGGAAGTTGCTTTCCTCAATTTTCCAAATTGAGATTTTTTTCCCTTTCTAAATTGAGTTTTAGAGAAAAAATATATTCAGATTCAGTCTGGAATTCATAGAACATCCAAAATATCGCTCATGCTTTACATATGTTATATATTTTAGAAATTTTTAAAAAATGAAGGCGGCATATTCATAAACACATTGAAATAAACATATGGCTCACCTTCTTTTTCAAGTACTAAAATTAGTACATTTATTTCTAATTTCAGATGTGATGAAGACTCAAGACCATTTCTTAACCAGAGCATATGATGGGTCAGTGATGGTGTTCTTCATTGAATACTGGCCAATATTTGTAGATGGCTACATACAAAATGCAAAGGTGTATATTTACACAGTATATTTTATTGTTCTCTCCATCTAAAACTGGGTTGTATTAAATTCTGGATATTTGAGAGTCTTTCTTTCTTGCTTGCTTGCTTGCCTTTTTTCTCTCTTTCTTTCTTACTTTTTTTTTTAAGTTCTCCCACTTCTGGGTCAAATGTGCATTTCTATACATTGTATCTGTCAGCAAATGCACGATAGCAAACTCTAAATTGTGAGGATCTACTTTTCATTCTTTTTAACATGGTCCTACTCCAAAGACATCTTTTACTTAGCATCGCCCTATACAGTCAGTTGAAATGAACACCCAAATTGCTTCAGATGACCTTTCTTCAAGTTTATGTTTTAAAAAGTTTTCGGGGCCCCTGTTTCTTCCACTATGAAATTGGAACTCTTTCCTTGTTTACCAGGGGTTCAGATGAGAATTGCCGCCATACCACAATGTAAACTACAGACGATGAATATCACACTGATTAGTGTTTCTCTGATCTTCGCATTAGTATTTACACGATACGCTCACTGGACAGAGTTATGACTACATCAGTGTAACCTCTCAAACACTTGGACATTTGCCTAGGTTTTAAGATGAAGAACAAATACCCTCAGAGCATGTCATAAACTTGACCTCTGATTTGCCTGTAACTTGCTGATAAATCTGCTGATTCATAAATGCAATTCCAGTCAACAGCCAGATGTTTGTTCTATGGGATGCCAAATTGCCACTTAATCTAATTTTCTCCAGGAAATGTACTGTATGTATAGAGACTATATAAACAAAATTAATCATTAATTGTTTTCCTTTTAATTTCATATACATATTCTATGAATACACATATTCTATGAGTATACATATACATATCGCATATATGCTGTCCAGCATGTGTGTCCTTACATCTCAGATACACACTTTTATATTTTGCACACTGCACTTCCTTCTGAGAAGCTACCTAAAAGTCACGCCCAAGTTGCAGAATTTACCCAAGAGAAGAAGCTAAAGGATTCCCTTTCTTCCTTGGGAAATCCCATGAGGAACAGGTGTGATCAAAGCTGTTTTAACCCTTAATAGAAAATCAAAGTAATAATAGTCTTTGAGAACCTAACTTTATAGTTTTCTCTGTTGGTTTCTGGTGGGCATCAAACAGTTACTCTGTGGAACTTGTATACAATTGCTCTTAACTCTAGCACCATGCTCACCACATTCACTACATTGACACTAAAACTGCAACGTTTGCTAAGATCTATGCAAGGGCAGAAGGGACTCAGGGGAAACAGGAAGCCACATGATCCCTGATTAAGTGAGCTGTTGTTACCTTTCTTCACATATCTCTTCCCTCCTCTCTTATTGTTCCCATCACAAAGGGGATGAAATAGGTTCAACAAAGAGGATCTTCAAACTCAAGTTAAATTCAAGCACAGGAATCAGTCAATGGGAGCATGAATTTGCAAGGTACCAAAGCCCGATTTAATTCCCATCCATTTACTGATTTCTAACCCTTTGGCATCTACTAAAATAGTGTTTTTGTTGTGCAGAAGTTGTAACCACATATTTTCTAAATGCTAATTTAATCTTAGTTGGAAACATAATTTTATATATTTTCTTGCATGCAAAATTGTATGTGGAAAGAATAAATTCTGTCTGCCAAGTATTTAGGTCAGTTTTATTATTCTCTGGTGCTTAAGCTTCTCTCTCAGAAGAGGCCAGTAACTCATAATTTTGCCATTGCTGACAGGCACCCTGAACAGCTTTTCAGAATTTCTTGGTCATTACTCATCTATTAGAAGTATAAATGATATTTTATATCACTAGCTCTCTCGGTATGTGTGTCTGTCTCTCTCTTTTTCTCACTCTTTGTCTTTTTGTCTCTGTCTCCTGTCTCTGTCTCCTTCTGTCTCTGTCTCTGTCTCTTTTTCAGTGTCTCAGTCTTTATCTCTCTTTCTCTTTCTGTCTTTCTCTGTCTTGCTGTGTTTGTCTGTTTCTTTCTGTCTCTCTGTCTCTGTCTCTGTCTCTCTTTGTGTCTAGGTCTCTGTCTCTGTCTCTCTCTCCTCATGTTCTTTCATCCATTTAAATTACAGACATAAAGTGCCCATTGTAAATCTTTCAAGCCTGAGAACAGTATAGCCTACAGATCACACAGACAGCCCACTGGACAGAATGGAATGGGGTTGGAAGAAGTTTTCAAGAATGAGTAAACATTCCAGGGGTCCTGGAATGATTTTTCTTGGCTCAAAGTAGTTCATTAATGCTCATCCTTTAGTGTAGAAAATGGCTAATTTGTTCACTCTAAGAGTTTCTTTTTAAGTTGCTAGCTCCCTTATAAAAATATCTTTTATTCTATTTGTATTTCGTGTAGTCAAGATCATGAGTAAACAGATCTTTGATTTAAAAGAAATATATAATAGCTGATAGCTTAAATGATTCCCCTTTAAATAATTTCTCTGTACTTGCAAAATAGTACTGAATAGAATTCAAAGAAAAAGAAAAAAGTGGGGTTTGTTGAGTCTCAGGTTTCTTAGCATTAAATAGAAGTGAAGGTGAAGGTTCCTACTTTGACTTTTAACATTTTCAATCACAATAGACTCTCCTTCCCACTACTTTCTATCCTTTGGAGACTGAGTAAAACAGAAACAGTGCAGTATAAGATAATAAAAATTTTTCCAAAGAAACCAAACAAACCACAGTACATCCTTTTGATCAAACAAAAAGATTCTAATTCTACACATCACCATGTCATTTTTTTTTTTTTGGAACAAGTCCTTTCTGATTAAATTTCTCTTTAAAGAATAATCAGATATCTCCTACAATCTTCCAAATTCTTAAACTATCAGAAACGATGAAAATCTTTTTAAATCCTTCAATTCTATTCCTATGTACGGACAGATATCTAAACATGGAAGAAAGATGAAGAGTATGTATGAGTCATGGAAGACAGTGTCACGTGACGTGCCCTCTGTGATTTTCAGTGGCGGTTTGCCATGCCTTCATTTTAACTTTTTTCTGAGTGACTTGGATACTTTGTTTATGACAGATAGTTTTTCTAAGACTGAAAAGCTGTTCTAATAAAGAGAAATGCATGTTCTTTGGATCAATTTTGTTGTCATATATCTTCAGGTCCAGGTCCTTATATAACTAGTACCTGTGGAAGGCACAGGTAAAAAGATTGACAAAAATCTCCAAGATCATAGAGTCACTGATTCTTAGTTCTGATGAGGCACTTTTCAAAGTGAAAGAATGAAACACACAGAGCTCATAGTAGGATGATCTTGAAGCATATATACAAACAACAAAAGTAGACCCAGCAGGTTACACACACACACACACACACACACACACACACACACACACGTACACACACACACACACACACACACACACACACACGTACATACACATACACATACACGTTTGGAAGAATCCCTAGGGAGCAGAGTAACGGGGTGATATAATTCAATTTCAATTAAAAGCATATTAAACAATACAAAAAAAATCACTCCTGCCTTACTACACAGCTTATCCAGGTTTTGAAATTAATGTTAAACATTTCAAGTTTCCTGGGTTATCTTGCACAAGTCCAGAGCAGGCCATACACAGCTTGATCCTTGCTCTCTTTTTGCTATAGCTTTCAAATCTCTTGAAAGTATAGTTCCCTTGACAAATACATTGTGTCCTTTGACTACAGCTTTTCATAGATAATTTTTTTAATGGAATGAATGCTTCATGATGTCTTTTGGGGTTAGGTTTATTGAAAAGGATAGACAGAAAGTTATAGACTATTATTAATTTTCAAATCCAGTTGTAACACCATTTCCTTATGTAATTCCTATTTTGGTAAATATCAGTATTTATATTTTCGCTATTATAAATCTTATTTCTATTTCAACTTAGATGGGAGAGATTGGGGTGTGAAGTATAAGACTTGAGGATAACAGAAAGTAGAATGCTAAAAAGCTTGTCCTGACATGAAAAATATAAACATTTAAAATATAACAGATTTCTAGTCTGGTTCAATACAGAAAATAATGATCCAGTGTGGTGTGGGTAACCAGATATTACATGATCGTATTGTTATGAGTGGTAGGTGAGCCGGTCAGTATCCTTGCCCTTAGAAGGCTGTAGGTGAGCTGGTCAGTATCCTTGCCCTTAGAAGGCTGTAGGTGAGCTGGTCAGTATCCTTGCCCTTAGAAGGCTGGCTTAGTAGCTTGTTCTTTGTTTCCTTTCCTTCTTTATGCACAGAATCTTTTCCCCCGCTATTTTACTTACTTGTTTTTGTCATATAACTTTTAGACTTGAAAGGGTTAAGGAGTTTGAAAAGAATGGCTTGTTAATAAAATGTTATAGGAAAACAAATGGTGCTCTAGTAAATGACCATGGAAGTCTATGAGTTCTTAAATTTCTGTAGAGCTTATTATGCATATAACTTCACACAATGATAAATATCCCATTTTAGATATGAGTTTGGTACTGTAATTTTCCAAAAATATTCAGAAATATATTTTTAAGTTTAAATTTAAAAGTAAATCTCAACTAATTTTTCAGTTATCATGACTGTTTTGCATGCTATATGAGAACATCAACCTATTCAACTTTCAATGTGATATTACTAACTACTTATTACTTATTTTAACAATTTCATTTTATTCTGAATACATTCAATATTTCAATATCAAAGATAATAAAGATTTTTTTCTATTTTCCATCACTTTTATTATTTATTTCCAGTGCTGAACTCATTGATACATTTGGAATATAGATAATATTGTTTGACTAGAATATCTTGTGAAATACAACAATTCTGAAGTGGTCTTCTTTACAGAAGACTTTAAGATATAACAAATATGTATATTTACAGCATTGATGTGGTTAAGTTATTTATTCTTCATCATGAGCTTTTTATGGTAATTTGTACATCAGTCTCAACTAAATGAATAATCATATATAAAACTTTATGCTATCTTTTTTTCTATAGTTTGCTAAATTATTTGGATCAAGTATTTTTCCTTAGGTTTTTCTTTAATTTATATCTTTGAATCATATTAATATATTTCTATCTATGTAGTGGGTAAACTATTCACCTACTATAATTTATTGGAACAAATATATAGGACCATAAAACTGTAGAGTTCAACTTTCATTTGTGTGTTCTTAGTATATTCCATGGAAATACTTAGGATGTATAATTTTTGCATATTGTACAATTTTCCCATTGGCAGCAAGAGTCATTGAAAATACTGTAAAAATGAAAATTTTGTGTTCTTAAAAGCTAGGTATTATAGTTTACTAATGTTTTTCACCCTTAAGTTTATTCCTAGTAATTACTAAATACTT
Organism: Mastomys coucha; assembly: GCF_008632895.1. Lineage (NCBI taxonomy): Eukaryota > Metazoa > Chordata > Mammalia > Rodentia > Muridae > Mastomys > Mastomys coucha. Next base: position 14,075,473 of record NW_022196896.1, read on the forward strand.
ACACCACTAGCTCCCAAAAGAAAAAGTTCCACAGTCTCTTTCCAAAAACAGAAGAAATGACAGGAAAATATTATTTTCAATTCTAAGACTAATAATCTTTATATAATTGCTCATAAAACAATAAGAAACAAACTTGGCCAGAGGATGCTTACTTTAAATTAGCTGCCACTGTGCAAATTAAATTAGTTCAATAAGTAACCTAAGCATGGCTTGCTATACCATGTAGCTAATTAGTATATTATGATTTGAAGAACTCTTTTTTTATATTAAATGTATATATAACACACATTTTATGGCTGATTTTGCAAAGCAATTTTTTTTAAAGCCAGAGAGTGTTGCAGATCACAGTTAAATTTAGAAAGTAAACTTTAAAAAGATTAACAGTTTGTGCCAACTTTTACCAATACAAACCAATCCATATAAAACTAACACTGTACTTCCCTTTTAAAATCATGCATTATGGATTAAAATCACATTTAATTTTACTAGACGTTAACAGCACAAATTTGTGGCCCCACTTTAATGTTGCTATCTCAAAATTAAGATTGTGGTAAAATCACCCTTCATGATTTTTCTTCAGGGTGGAGTGAATGTGGTGGTTACTATGTTCTTCATAGAAATTATATTCATGCCACTATAAAAGGGCACTTAAATCTCCTGCTTTTAGAGTGCCACACTAAGACTTGAAAATTGGTCACAAGCAGGTACAGATTCCAAAATCATTTACTAGGTTTTTTATTGGTTTGTTTTACTTATTTTTTTTTCAGTACTATGATAAAATATGGAGCCTTGAATGTACTAGAAAGGACTCTACCACTGAGTTACATCATTCCAACCTCGTTTTTAATGCTTGTTTTAATTTATTAAAAATGTTGTACTCTTCTTTGGAGCATGGGATGGTAGAACCGTGTAGTACACATGACTGGAAGTCCAAGACCAGCGTGTGAGAGGAAACAGCTCTTCACTTGTACCGGGTGAGTTCTGGGAAAGACGTCGTACTGTCGGACTTGGGGGCAAATGGTTTTGCCCACCGAGCTACTTGTCTGGGTACCAGACCAATTTTTAGAAGATAATTCTTAGAAAATTGAATCTAAAGGTGTTTTAATATACCACTACTAAACCAATACAATCACTCATTACACTCTCAATATTTGTCTTCATTCCCACAGAAGAGTGTAATCCTTGCTTACCAAAGAAGCATCTCTTTGTAATATTCGAAGAAATTACAAAAACATGACCGATTAAAATATAGAGTTATGGGGCCTAAAAATATTTATACAAGTAACACTATATGGTCTAAGTAGGTTTTATTCATACATTTAGAAACACACACATGCACACGTATACACATGCACATGTACACGCATGCATGTGTGTACACATGTGCACACACACACACAGCAAGAATTAAAGAAGTAGAAACTGTAAGAGAAAGTGCATGGTAATGGGAGGGAGGAAAGGATTAAGAAAATGATATAAATATATTATATTATCAAAACATAATTTAGATTTATTTTAATATACATAATTCTTAGGCTTACATCTATACATTTATAATCAACTTATAATACATGTATGTATGAAGTAATACAATTAATATTATGTTTCTAGAATAAATATTAATCATTTTGGAAATAACACATTTTAAAGAGTTTATCGCAAGTGTTCTAATTTCTAGACAATGCAAAGGATAACATATTTTATACTTCATAGTATTTGGATGTTGTTAGAAAACACACCCACCCAAGTCTGTATCTCGGAAGAATTGTGACACATAGCTTGAACAAACTTTTTGCAAACTCCTTAACTGTTTTCAAAATATCAGTCCTTTGAAGGAGGATCTATTATTAGTTATGTGTCTGAGCAAGGAATGTGAGTCTTTGAGAGCTTCAGCATCCTGGCTTGTGAGAAATGCAGCAGTCTAACTCTGGCTCTGAGGTGCTGGCAAGCTTGGTGGGTAAGCATGAGTTACGAGAGCCCCTCTACCTGTTCATAGCATGTGCAGAGAGCAGGAGATTAGCCTGACACCCTGAGGTTTTGGTACCAATTGATATGAGAAAGACAAATCTTAATACATGGGGGAAGGAGCAAGGATACACATACACACACACACACACACTCAGAGAGAGAGAGAGAGAGAGAGAGAGAGAGAGAGAGAGAGAGAGAGAGAGAGAAGGGGGCTTAAATGAGACTAAAAGCAGGATGGGGACAATAACTGGACAGGAATGAAAGAAATGTATTTAACAAGGTTGAGGGTAACTGTTTAAACAAAGTAGAGTTTCCTACTTTAAAATATCAACACAAATGAAAATTACTCAAATTCTGAGTAATCTGCCATGGTCTTCTAGTACCTAAGAAAATGAAATAAAATAAGTTTATTTTGCCTACCATGCTTGAATAAACAAAGAGAAATCAAGAAAGAAACAAGACCCAGTTTTCCCTCTGAACTCAACTCAATGCCACAAGGTATGTGGTAGAAACTGTTCATCAATTTTAGGGAGGAGGGAGTAAATATCCTGTAATTTATTTTTGTAAAATATTTACAAGTCAACATATTATTGCTTCTGTGGTTCCTTTTTAAATGAAGTACAACTATATAAAAACATGTACTTATGCCACAAGTAAAGTTTAATCAGCAAATACATCATTTACTTAATACAGTATCAAGTAACTGTTAAGACACACTGAACCATTCCCATCCCCCGAGCTGAAGGAAGAAGAGCTATGTGTCTGTATATGACCTGGCTGTCAATGGCAGAGAGCTGTGGATATAGAAAGTCCTTCCTTTTGGCCATAGCTCTGCAGCCATGGACTTCCTTCAACTTTTATAGGGGCTGTAAGTGGTCAAGTCTCTGGTCTGCAGTGTGTGAATTATGGGTTAAACTGGCTGAACAATCTTCACTAGTAGGTGAACAAGTTTCACTAGTAGGTGGAGAACCTCATTCCTTTCGGTTTATTGTCATTTCCTTTCCTATAGGAAAAACCAGGGGTTCTTCCTATAGGATTTCCCACCATCCAATGGGTATCGGCATCTATTTACACCATAAATTTTATAAAAAGGAGGAAATCAAGATGAGATATTATTGGAATTAGGAGACTTTAAATCCGTTGTGCATATGTATATATATATATA
>NW_022196896.1:14078615-14099532 GCF_008632895.1 Mastomys coucha
TATATATATATATATATAGCATTTTAAAATGCATATATATTTTTTAAAATGGTATTTGTATTTGATCTTTAAAAGAAACCAGAAAATTTGAAAAATGTCTTAAGATCAGAGATGAAACTCAAATTTAAAATAAGGTTTTGCATAATGAAATGATTGCCAATAGGGTACATATTGTTCCATATGTCTGTTTCCAGTGTAGAAAAAGTCAAGAAGATTGAGTATGCTTTATTTTTAAATATCAGTAAAAAACAAACATATCTAACTCCTTGAATAACTCATAATGATTAGACAGCTTCCATTGATGAAAAAGATACAAAGGAATTGACAGTGGGAGACTCTGGATTTGTAATATGAATGATCAAGTCAGAGATGAAAATATGTGTTAATAACTTTGAGCTTAAGTTCATATGTTAAATTAATAGATGCATAACCATGCACTGAGATATACTGTGTTAGACTATTGGTTCTATTAGTGACAATACCAAAGCTTATACAACCAGCAGGTTTCTAAACACCAGAGTGTGTTTTTATGTTGAGAAATAAAGAAAAATTGGAATGTGTACACAATACACACACACACACAAACACACACATTTTGAAATGTGAATTTCCACTGATAGTGCATAGTATTGAGTTTGATTTTTAAGTCATTTGATTTCTTAAACTGAAAAATCATTTAGCCAGTCTTGAGCACTTTTGTTTATCAGGTCTAACAACATACAGCCATATAGACATGAAACTTAAGGCAAACTCTAGACTCTGAGTTTGAAAACATAATCTGAAATGTTATTAAATAATATCCACAGTGTATCAAAACTAGTAATGGTCTATTGGTATGCAAATATGTCAAACTATCATTTAAAATTTCCCATGAACTACATGTACTAACCAATCTTCTGGATATGCTTAATAAGTATTAACCAGAAATAGAGCCTAACTCCAAAATTACTTAATAGAAGAAACTACTAAAATATGTCTAGTATATATTGGATATTGCTAACAACTACTCTGTAAATTCCCAGGGTGTTACTTAATAAATCATAAAATCTAAGTTTACTGTCAACTATATGGTACAATCTAATTCGTTATCTTTTATTATTTATCTTGCATAAGTTACACTTCAAAGACAAGTGTGCTTGCCAATCCAAGTGCACACATTAACAAATGCACCGAGGCTCAGAGGTGCTGAAGCACGCTTTATTCTCTAGGCTGGGACATTGTCATCTTGACCCTTGTATACTGCTGCTAAGCACAGAGGATTTACTTTGAAGCTTTCATTTAAGGGCTTGAGTTATTATCCTTTCTAGACCTTTGTCCAGAGCATATTTATCACAATGCCCTGTAAAACTAATGTGTGAGAAAAGTGAAGAACGGAAGTCATCTATTTGTGATTTATAAAGACAGGAGGAAAGGTATAAATCAGACTTTAAAAATCCATTCATAGGTACCTCTTATATAATCCATTTATAATCACATGACCCTCCCAAATGATGTTGGCACATTTTTTAAAGGTAAACATTAATGAAATTTAGAAGTTCTTCATGATCTATGATTTCTTGGATCTATTACTACATATTGTTTATATTTATTACTGGAAAGGAAAGGTGCACTATGTTATTTTTAAAAGTACAGAAAGAAATAGTTTTCAAGCTGTTCTCATAATGAACTGGAAATAGTAACCCTGTCAAATTTAATATAAAAATAGTGTTATAGGCCTATGGCATCTATTTATTACTAGAGAACAAAAGCCTTCATCCATTTCCTTTAAAGAATGACATTTTTGTAATTCGCTGCCCATTTCATTTGTTCCAGGGCCTTCGTGGGCTGACAAATATCCCACTAAAATGGCTACTGATACTTGATAGGATAATGTGCAGCCCCTTAGGACAAGGGCAAAGGCAGCAAACTTATCATCCTTTAGTTTAGCTTAGCATGGGTCAGTAACAGCGCCAGAGGTGACAGAAAATGTTAAAGTGTGGGAAGCAAGAGCTGAAAGCAGTAGGAGGGGGTTTTTATAGTTTACCCTTTCTTTTGCCAAGAAGCTATGGAGACAGCTTGAATCACATTGTTGATTTGGTTCACTGCACACCACACTAAACTGTTTCAGGAAAAGAAGAGCAAAGAGGAAGAGAAACCCAGCACTTAGGGGTCATTCTCCCCAGCAGCATGTGGTACTGCAACGTGTCCTGTAAGAGGAGGAAATGCATATTTAATATTTTAGCTTCAAGTTCATATTTTCAGAATGCATTATCTTGCAGGAAGGTCTGTGGTGAATAATCAGCAGGACATCCTCAGTATATCAACCTGATCATTTGCAGAGGAAATAGCATTAGCAGCGCTGAGTCTCGTTGGGGAATTTCCTCAGTTCTATTTTCTGGGTTGTAGTGTACTAATAAGATTCTACTTAAAAATGTCACTAAACTATGTTCCCAAAATATAGTATTTTGAATTTATCATTAACACTTGCTCATATGGACAACTGACTTGCATTAAACCTCACTATACATATTTAATTTCCAAGAAATTATATCAGTATAGAATTCTCCTTTAGAATCTCCTTTTAAAAAAGTGATGTGCACCAGTTGGTATATTACTCCTGATTCTATTAAAATATCATGTGAGGAAATTCTTCTAACACTTCTCAGCTTAAAAAATGAAAAAGGCAAAAAGAAAACAAGTTCTTCATTAGGCAGGTATCTCTTTTCATGGCTGTCATCGCACGTGATGACATGAACAGACACATAATGGTTATGTTGTAATGTCTTTGGAATCACATCTGGTAAAATGATGTCTGTTTTGCAATATTAGGAAATAACTTTTATTATTTTATATGTGATTTGAAATAGTTTACTTAAAAATTCTAATGGGGCAGTGGAAAGATTCCTCAAGGAATGATAGAGAAAGAGCTAAAAATTGTGACTGTCTCAGATGCAAGAGTACTATGCACCATGATGTGTCTGTTCAAACAAGCATGGATTCATTGAAACATTTTTTTTGTCCTTAAGTCTGGGAAAGGTCTACTCTATAGCATTTCCAAGTATTACAAGTACAATATATGGGTCAATGGAGAATGACAAGAATTAGAATTTACATGTACAAAGGGAGCTTTTTCATTGGGTGACATATTTTGCTGTTTGATCTAGATAAAAGGTATGTTATAATTTGGAGCATTTTCTGGCAGACGACTTTTATTCCAAGTGTATATGAAAAATATATAATGCTGAATTGTGGGAAGATGAAGATAAACTGATACCTACTTTGAAATAAGTATGTTAAATAGGTCACATACTTTATTTCTGAAGACCTGGTTGTATGTTCCTAATAGCACTATTCCTGGCTAAAATTTATACAGTACTTTCTCTATTGAGTTGGAAATTGTTCCCTCATCAAAGAGAGGTTCATGTTTATTTCCAAAGCAGAAGAACTTGTTTTAGTTTTGAAGGTAAATTGAACAAGTGATTGCTTCAATATATCATGTAATTCCTCCATGTTTATGGCTGTAACTTTTCTACTTAGCACATTTTATTCCTTACCATGCCTGTCCCTAGTTTAAGCAATCTGTAGGTAATTGATTTCTTCTGTAAAACAGATAACATTTGCTTAAAGCTCTTCTGATAGCTTTACAGCCTCTGCATTAGGAGAAGCACTTCCATCACCACTGGCATTCTTATAAAATATAATTATTATACATCTATCAAAGGCTAAAATAAAAGGGACAGGAAAAGGCGGTGCAAATACCGTTTCTTCATTGCTTATGGCAGCTGTGTCACTACTGATGCCCAGCATATCATTTCTGACTTTGTTTCACCACCTTGGGCACATGGTCTGAGTTTCACTGTTTATTTTAACAAACTGTAGACTTTTCAAATCCTAACCTCAGTTCAATTTATTATTCTTTGTAAAATGTTTTAAAAATTATCTTTCATTTGACCAATGACTATTTTCAAACAAAGACTCACCCTTTCTCTCATATATATGTTCAGCAAGGTAAATATGTAAAAACTTCCCAAACAATTTCACAACATATATACACTGAGTACAAATAACTTCATGGTGTTGGAATGCTTTTTTGTTTTTTATTTTGCCATTTTACTCTCTCAAGATCCAAAGCAATAACTACTCTATGAACTAGTATTACCCTAAGATGTATTGTTGAAATATGTATTGTTGAAGCCTTTCTAGTAGTTCGGTATATAACACAAGACAGAGAAATTAGTCTCACATCCTTAAAATCTGTACATACTTATAAGTCAAAAATTCAGAAAGAAATTTTTACTTATATGTTACAAGGCTTTTTTGGGGGGAAGTATGAATCAATACTTGTTCAACCAAGATAAGGAATCAATAAATTACAAAGAAACAAGTCTACCTAAGGTCAGTTTAGTGATCAAGAATGTTCGTTAGGGTTACTTGTAGGGCAGGAAAGAACTTACAGACTCCAGAGAACCAAATAACCCTATTAAACATGGGGTACAGAGCCAAAAAAAAAGGATTCTCAACTGCGGAATACAGAATGGCTGAGAAGCACCTAAAGAAATGTTCAACATCCTTAGCCATCAGGGAAATGCAAATCAAAACAACCATGAGATTCCACCTCATACCAGTCAGAATGGCTAGGATAAAAAATTCAGGTGACAGCAGATGCTGGAGAGGTTATGGAGAAAGAGGAACACTCTTTCATTGCTGGTGGGATTGCAAGCTGGTACAACCACTCTGGAAATCAGTTTGGCAGTTCCTCTAGAAATTGGACATAGAACTACCTGAGAACACCACTACTGAGCATATACCCAGAAGATGCTCCAACATGTAATAAGGACACATGACCCACTATGTTCATAGTAGCTTTATTTATAATAGCCAGAAGCAGGAAAGAACACAGATGTCCCTCAACAGAAGAATTGATTCAGAAAATGTGGTTCATTTACAAAATGGAGTAGTACTCAGCTATTAAAAACAATGCATTTATGAAATTCTTAGGAAAATGGATGGATCTGGAGAATATCATCCTGAGTGAGGTAACCCAGTCACAAAAGAACACACATGGTATGCACTCTCTGATAAGTGGATATTAGCCCAGAAGATCAGAATACCCAAAATACAATCCACAAACCACAAGAAGGACGAGAAGAAAGAAGACCAAAGTGTGGATTCTTTGTTTCTTCTTAAAAGAGGGAACAAAATACCCATGGAAGGGGTTGCAGAAACAAACTATGGAGCAGAGACTGAAGGAAGGACAATCCAGAGGCTGCCCCACCTTGGAATCCTTCCCATATACAATCATCAAACCCAGATACTATTATGGATGCCAGCAAGTGCTGGCTGACAGGAGCCTGATATATCTGTGTCCTGAGAGGCTCTGACAATGCCTGACTAATACAGAAGTAGAGGCTCACAGTTATCCATTGGACTGAGCACAGGGTCCCCAATGAAGGAGCTAGAGAAAGGACCCAAGGAGCTGAAGGGTTTACAGCCCCTTAGGACAAACAAGAATATGAACTAACTAGTACCCTCAGAGCTCCCAGGGACTAAACCACCATCCAAAGAGTTCACATGGTGGGACTCATGGCTCCACCTGCATATGTAGCAGAGGATTGCTTAGTTGGTCATCAATGAGAGGAGAGGTCCTTGGTACTGTGAAGGTTCTATGCTCCAGTGTAGGGGAATGCCAGGGCCAGGAAGCAGAAGAGGGTGGGTTGGTAAGCAGGGGAGTCTGGGAGGGAATAGGGTTTTTTTTTCTGAGGGGAAACTGGGAAAGGGGATATCATTTGAAATGTAAATAAAGAAAATATGTAATAAAATAAAATTTAAAAGACTTCCAGGAGAATGATGGGTGACTCTAAGCCAACTATATCACCAAATAGCCCATCCTCGAATGGGTGATTACTCATAAAAGCTGTATGTCAGGAGCTTCCTGCTCAGCTTGCAAGTAGTTGTGCTGGTGAGAGCCTCTCCTCTCCTCTCCCTAGCAACTGTTACTAGAGACTTAACCTCTGAGAATAAGGGAGAGGAGTTTTGTGAGTCTTTTTAACTTTCAGAGGCTTCCAGAGATTTTGTTTATTTTCTGGGCCTTATAGGATTCGACTCCTTCCTGGAGTCTCCTTCTCTTCCTTCTCTCTGTAGAAGGGGAATTTTTTTCTGAGGAAATAGCTACACAACACTATATAAAGTCAATAACAAATTAATTTCTCTCCTACATATCAAATATATATATTATATAATTATATATATAATATATAAATATTATATATATATACATGTGTGTATGTTTCCTTCTTTTGCTTTTCTCTAGTTCCTTAAAAAAATTGTCCAAAATAACAAAGTAATTTTCAAATCTTAAGTACCATTTCAATGAAAAGTATACTGTAAGCTGAATATATTGAAAAGGAAGACAATGACATGGTTCACTTGGAGTAAATGGAGTGTCGTCCTGCAGATTGGGCACAGTAATACAGTTTACTATCACCTGAACATATTTAGAACATGTATATAAAAAGACAGCAAGTAACCAATCAACCAGATTGACAAAGAAAAGATGTTTGGAGGTTTCTTATCATAAACAAAGCTAGTTAATGTTTTTAGTTCAGGTGGAACTCTTGAATCATAGAGAAAACATCAGTTTTTCATTTCTTCTGTTTTCTTAATTGTAGTTTTAACTTATAATATATACATTTATGATTGCTTTGTCTTTTTTAAAAAAGATGTATTTATTCATTTTGTGTATATGAGCACACACTGTAGCTGTACAGATAGTTGTGAGCCTTCATCTGGTTGTTGGGAATTGACTTTTTTTTTAGGACCTCTGTTCACTCAGGTCAGCCTCGCTCGGCCCTGCTCACTCTGAGAGTCCCTGCTTGCTCTGGCACAAACATTTATTTATTATTACAATTAAGCACACTGTAGCTGTCTTCAGATGCACCAGAAGAGGGCGTCAGATCTCATTACAGGTGGTTGTGAGCCACCATGTGGTTGCTGGGACTTGAGCTCATGACCTCAGGAAGGTCATGATTGCTTTGTCTTTAGCTTGCATATTTTGCACACAGATTTGGAGTTCTGCCATTTTGTAAGCTTCATTGTTAGCAGAGTATCCTATGGTAGTGAGGGGAGTGCCGCCACGGCCCTAGAGTCACCTTCTCTACACCTCTACTCACCAGAATCTGAATGCTTCACAATCACAATCATCTCTCCTTGATGATAATGTTCAAGTGTCTGCTTCTCACTCATCACTGCACACTAAGATGCTCGTGTCGTGCTGTACTCATCAGTTACGTTAAACTCCTATAGGGTAGAGTTTCTGCCGGAACAGTGCTTCTGAGTCAACTCCCACTGTTGAATAATATGTAACATGATACCCAGTAAGTATGTCTAAATTATCATAATAGTGTACATTCTCTAACTGTATGAGCAAGCACTCTCCAATATTATGATGACATTTATAGAAAAGGAAATTTTAATAAAAGACTTAAGTGAAATCATCCTTCACTCCCTATCCCTCTGTTAGTTCAAGTCATTTACAGGTTTTATTATTTATTTTTTGGTTAAAATACCTGTATTTGAGGTACATGAGTATTAATGAAATTACATTCTCTGATCTTTAAAAACTGTGAAAGTCCTTCAGATACATACATGGAAGAAGGAAGGTCAGTCTTCAAAATATTTACTTTTCTGCAATATTTTCAAAATGGTTTGACCTTCTTCCCAGGATTTGTGACATATGTTTGAACTGAAATGCTCAGGAGATATAGACTGCAATTTTTAACTTGATTTTGTATGAAGTTCCAGGTAAAGCTTCAGGCAAGAGATACTTTTCCAGAAAACATTAAGAAAATGATGTTATTCACATCTCTGGTTCTACATCATACTGTGATGATTAACTTGTCTCCCCTATATCAATAATACCATAACTTTGATTTTTTTTCAATTTTTTATTAGATATTTTCTTTATTTACATTTCAAATGTTATCCCCCCTTCCTGGTTTCCCCCAGAAACCCCCTATTCTCTCCCTCCTGCTCATCCACCCACCTGCTCCAGCTTCCTGGCCCTTCCTGACCCCGTCACTAAAAGCATTGAGCCTTCACAGGACCAAGGGCCTCTCCTCCCATTGATGACCTACAAGGCCATCCTCTGCTACATATGCAGCTGGAGCCATGAGTCTCAACATTTGTATTCTTTGGATGGTGGTTTCATTCCTGGGAGCTCTGGGGGTACTAGTTAGTTTATATTGTTGTTCCTCCTTTGGAGCTGCAAACCCCTTCAGCTCCTTGGGTCCTTTCTCTAGCTCCTCCATTGGGAATCCTGTGCTCAGTCCAATGGTTGACTGTGAGAATCCACCTCTGTATTTTTCTGTCACTGGTAGAGACTCTCAGGAGACAGCTATAATAGGCTTCTGTCAGCAAGCACTTGTTGGTATCCACAATAGTGTCTGGGTTTGGTGACTGTATATGGGATGGATCCCTAGGTGGGGCAGTCTCTGCATGGTCGTTCCTTCAGTCTCTGTTCCACACTTTGTCTCTGTAACTCCTTCCATGGGTATTTTGTTCTCTCTTCTAAGAAGAACTGAAGTATCCACACTTTGGTCTTCCTTGTTCTTGAGTTTCATGTGGTTTGTGAATTGTATTTTGGTATTCTGAGCTCCTGTGGTAATATCCACTTATCAGTGAGCGTTACCATGTGTGTTATTAAGAAGTTAGACTCCAAAGAACAAAATAACCCTATTAAAAATGAGGCATAGAGCTAAACAAAGAATTCTCAACTGACAAATAATGAATGGCTGAGAAACACCTGAAGCAATGTTCAACATCCTTAGTCATCAGGGAAATGCGAATCAAAACAACCCTGAGATTGCACCTCACACCAGTCAGATTGGCTAAGATCAAAAATTCAGGTGACAGCAGGTGCTGGCGAGGATGTGGAGAAAGGAACACTCCTCCATTGCTGGTGTGATTGTAAGCTGGTACAACCACTCTGGTAATCAGTTTGGTGGTTCCTCTGGAAATTGGACATAGTACTACCTGAGGACTCAGCACTCCTGGGCATATACCCAGAAGATGCTCCAAAATGTAATAAGAACACATGCTCCACTATGTTCAGAGAAGCCTTATCTGTAATAGCCAGAAGCTGGAAAAAAACACAGATATCCTTCAACAGAGGAATGGATACAAAAAGTGTGGTACATTTACACAATGGAGTACTACTCAGCTATTTAAAACGATGAATTCATGAAATTCACAGGCAAATTGATGGAACTAGAAATTAACATCCTGAGTGAGATAACCCAATAACTTTGATTCATTTTTAAGTCTATGCATATATCATGTAGACGTGAGTGAGACTGTGTTTCTCATAATGTTGAAATATCTAGGATAGAGAATACTACACCACTTGTGTAGAATGATGCAATGTGAAAGAAAGGGAAGTTTCCTATTAATGATTTATTATTAGGAAAATGCTTCTAAGCCCAAATATAGGAATCAATGCCCTTCTCAAGTTTCTTTCTAAGTGTTCCTTGCTAAGCTCTCCTGAGTGCTGAGTGAGCCCTGAGTTTACTATATTTCTACTATCCATTCTATTTAAAAAAAAAAACCTTGAGATTTATACTCATACCCTATCCTTAACTGCATCTCCTTTATGTGGCAGTCATACAGAAATCTCTGTTTGCATAATCAGAAATGATGCAAAAAAATCTTTATAAACTTAAAACCAGCATGTGAAATGTCTACAAGTTTACTTTTTTAAAAAAATATAATTCTTTGGCACTCATTTGAAGACTTTGTAAAATATGTGCTTTGATGATGTGATATAATGTGGATTTTGGCACGAGCAAATTAGAAGTATAATGCAGCCTGCTTCAGAACAAGTCTGAGCACTCATGAATGTAGCACAGGAACTCGATGGTATGCTCTTGATGTTCGGCATCTGGTCCTTGCTGCAGTTTAACACGTGGTTACAGGGGTTGTCAGGCTGAGTGCTTTATGATGTGACAGGCCAGAGAGGAAGTCCTTAACATGGGAGAGTCAAGTGTGCTGGGCATTGGGCAGCAGGCAGATGCCAGCCAGGTCACAGCCATTTCAAAGCATGGAGAACACTGATAACTATGTATGAGTTAGAATGCAATTAGGTTATTTTACTCTGTTTCTTTCTTCCTTTTGCCTTCGACACCTTTTGTGTCTTCTTAAAGTAAGGAAAACATTGACTTCTAATTTTACTTTATAACTGTACTCCTAGAGCCTGAAATAGTGAATATTAAATATATGTTTCTATGGTATATGAACAAAATTCTATGGTGAGGGTGTCAAAGTCAAAAATGTTTGGACCCTGCAGAATTATAGACAAATAGAGACATTCCCATTAAGTCAACAGGAATATATTCAAATAACATAAACATTCCAACTTTACATGGTAAACTCTGTGGAAACATTGTCATATCAGAAAGAAAAGTATTCATGTATCCAAATTTTCCCTCATATCATCACCATGTTAACATATTGAATACAAGTGTGCCTTCTTAAAAGGGTGAACAAAATACCCACAGAAGGAGTTGCAGAGACTAACTATGGAACAGAGCCTGAAGGAAGGACAAGCCAGCCTGATATAGTTGTCTCCTGAGAGGTTCTGACAGTACCCGACTAATACAGAAGTAGAGGCTCACAGCCATCCATTGAACTGAGTACAGGGTCCCCAATGAAGGAGCTATAGAAAGGACCAAAGGGGCTGAAGGATTTGAAGCCCCTTAGGATGAACAACAATATGAACTAATTAGTACCCTCAGAGCTCCCAGGGACTCAACTACCATCCAAGGACTGCACATGGTGGGACTGATTGTTCTGGCAGCATATGTATAGTAGAGAATTGCAAAGTCAATCATCAATGGGAGGAGAGGCCCTTGGCCCTGTGAAGTTTCTGTGCCCCAGTGTAGGGGAATGCCAGGGCCAATAAGTGGGAGAGGGTGGGGCGGCAGGCATGGGGAGGGGGGAGGCAACAGGGGTTTGTTCTTGTGTTCTTGTTTTGTTTTGTTTTGTTTTGTTTTTTGGAGGGGAAACTGGGAAAGGAGAAATCGTATGACCTGTAAATAAACAAAATATCTAATAAAACAACAAAACAACAACAACAAAAACCAAGTGTGCTGGCTAGTTTCAATTAGACAAAATCTAGAATCATTTGGGAAGACAGAAGCTTACTATGAAAACACTGGTACCAGATTGGCCTATGGCCACACTTGTGAAAGGAAGAGTTTCTTGCTTAATGATTAATAATGAAAGGATCCAATTCACCATGGTCAATGCCACCCTGAGGTTGGTGGTCCTGAACACATAGGAAAGAAGGATGAGCAAGCCAGTAGTAGCACTCTGACAGCTTCTTCTTAATCTTCAGCATCCAGTTGTTATAACTTCCATTGATAATCAATAGTGATATGGAATTGTAAATTGGAAATAAACCCTGTCCTCCCACAATGCTTCTGGTTACAGTGTTTTATCACAACAATAAACTATATAAAAAAAATGCATTTCACAGTGTTTGCCACCACTCTGGACCAGTCTAATCATGCTGAAAATAATTCACTCTGCTATTTTAAATGAACTACCATCAGGAATAGATGAAACATTCAGAAGAAAATAAAAATTGATAGAGAGTTATAGACCCTAATAAATTGGCTTTTCAACCAGCACTCTTTAGGAGGATTCTAAAGTACTGTACAGGAAAACTTTGAACACATTGAGGTCCTGAGGCAGAAGAGCCTGGCTGTATCCTGGCAGCCTGCAATCCATTAACCTCAGGGCCGTAACACAGTTCCTAAGTCATTCAAGACCACGGTCATTATTACACATGGGAAGAAAGGTTGGTCAACTTCTGACGGCAGACACAGGTGTAGGAATAAATATGTATGCTACCAGGCAAAATCTCTTAACAGGAAGGTACAGGGGGCATAGCTGCAGAAAAGCTACACATTGGACAATTTTTGAAAATGCTCTTTTTCTACATTTTATTGTCTGGATTATTATTCAATTGCTGTGAAGAGACACCAAGACAAGGTAACTCTTACAAAAAGAAACCATTTACTTAGGGTGTTAATTAGAGTTGCAGAGTTTAGTACATTATCATCATGGTGGGAAGCAATGGTAGCCGGCAATCCTGGTACTGGAGTAGAGAAGAGAAAGATATCTGGATCCCTAGGCAGAAAGGGTGGAGCTCCTGTGGGCTTTTGTGATCAGAAAGGCCACCACTCAAAGACACACTTCCTCCAACAAGGCTCCACCTCTTATTTGTTTTCACAAAGCTCCATCTCTTGATGATAAAGCATTCAAACATGTGAGCCTCCGAGGGTCATTTTCGAAGCGTCACATTTACTGTGGAAAAGTTTGTAAAAGTATACATTTATGCACAAGACTTTCACATTTCCTGTTTTAAAAAAGGAGTATTCATCAAATATTCATTTAACTTTAGCAGCTGATAATGATTCCAAAGAAGAGCACACAACTAACTGTCCAAACCTGCCTTTCCTTTTCCTGCAATGCAAGGCTCTTACAAATGATGTGGTCAGAGATGGGCAAGTGAGCAGGAGGGTGGCTGCATACCTGTCTTGGCTTAGCATCTTTCAGAGAGAGTTTCTTAGCACCACATGCAACTAAGGACAGACTCTCAAATAAGTGGGAGAGGGTGGGGTGGCAGGCATGGGGAGGGGAAAGCCAACAGGGGTTTGTTCTTATTGTTTTTGTTTGTTCATTTGTTCCTGGGAGGGGAAACTGGGAAAAGAAAAATCATATGACATGTAAATAAAGAAAATATCTAATAAAAAACAAAAAGGACAGACTCTCAGATGAGTTCAGACAAGGTATTGACAAGCTTCTAAAACTCCGTTATTATTTATTTCTGTTTCTTATTTTTCCCACCCATCTACATCTGACAAAGGAAAAAAAAAAACCCTGTTTCACATTGTTAGTAAGTATTCTAAAGTAAATTTGCTTTGACATTATACAGGTTATAACTTTAATAAGAATAATAAATACAAGCTTCAGTAATCCTGGGAGGCAAATGGGCCATGGCTATTTTAAAGTTGCTATGATAAAAGTTGCTCAAGGAAAATAAAAAACTGAGGTACATATATTAATAGTTAACAAGTTTCCGACTTTCAAAACTTAAAAAAAATATTAGAAAAAAATTAAAGCAGTACAGTTTACCTCATTTGTTTACATTTCTGGCAAAGACTCAGGAGGCATTTTTACAGGCAGCATACCTATGACCAGAAGCCATCCATTCCAAAGAGAATTTACACTATACCATTTGGTCCTCAGCAAAGTGTAGGTTGGTTAGCACTATTGATACTGTTGTTTTAAAATGTACCGGAATTTAGAAGTCAATTCTTGTAAGTATCTAATAACTGAGGGAATAACTGTGGTCAGGTCTACCAATGGTAACATACAGCAGCATAATGTAGTAGTACATTCCATCTACAAAACCTATCAAATATTCTAGATTTTGCTCATTTCATCATTGTATTAAAAGGGATATAGGCTGAATACTCACAAAAAAATCCTTTTATTATATATTTTTTCCTTTTTACATCCTGATGGTAGTTTTCTTTCCCTCTTCTCCCCCTGGTCTCTCCTCTCATTTCCCCTTGGCCCCCTCCACTTCTTTTCACAGAAAAAAAAATCAAAAAAACAGGTCACCCATGGATATCAACCAAAAGTGGCACATCAAGTTGCAGTAAGACTAGGCACCCTCTCTCATAATAAGGTTGGGCTAGGCAATCTAGCATGAGGAAAAAGTGTCCCAAAAGCTGCAAAAGAGTCAGGGACAGTCCTTCCTACTACTTTTAGGCATTCCACAAGGCCAAGCTATACAGCTGTAGCATAGTTGCCATGGGTTTAGGTCAGAAAGAGTACTGGGAAAAATAAGTGGAATTGGGGAGCATTTTGGGTACTAGAGAGAAACATAGTACAATGGAAACATCCAGGGATCTATGAGGGTGGCCTTAGCTACGACTCCTGGTGTTGTGGGATATGGAGCCTACTTTAGCCATTTCCTGTAACCAGGCAAGAATTCTAGTGGAATTAATGTGATGCCAACATAGTCACATAACATTCGACGTACAATTTGTCTTGCCTCCAAAATGCTGGGGTAAAGGTGATGCAGAAATTGTGGGAGTGGCATTTATCTGAAATATTTGCTGATTGTTTTCTTTTGTTGTTTTCCTGGCGAGATTTGGTTGTATGACCCAAGTGGGCTTACTGTTCAACCCAAGTCCCTCAGTTTTCCAAGTAGCTGGACTTATGGCTGTCTTGATAATGTTTTTTCTCCTTCCTACTTCTAATCTGAGAGTGAGGTAACAAACTCTGAGCAAGACTTTTGCTGCTTCAAAGTCATTTTAGTATGAAAACTTTTAACAGATGTAAAAATTCTATCTGCAGCTTTACTGTAGGGATAGATGGTTAGACATAGGATATATCTCTACTCTCACACATGGACATTGTGAGGAAAACACAATCTCTACTCATATTAAAAATAGTCAAACGGGCTGAAATAGTAATGGCTCAGTATGTAAGAGCACTGGCTCCTCTTCCTTAGGACTCAGTTTTAATTCCCAGCACCCAGATAGCAGTTCCAGAGGAACCAATGCTCTTTCACAGACATACATGCAGGCAAAACACCAATAAACGAAATAAAAATAAATTTAAAAAAATCAAATAAATGTTCTTTTAATTCTCTCTGTCTCTCTGTTTCTCTGCCTGTCTGTCTGACTCTATCTGAGTGTCTGAGTGTCTCTCTCACTCTATGTAGTGTACATGTGTGTCTATGTGTATATAGGTCCATACTTGTGATTTATGTATGAATGGCTGATGTTAATGCTGTCTTTATCTTAGTCAGTCTTCACCATATTCATGGAAGAAGTATCTCTCCACTGAACCCAAAACTCATCACTGAAAAGGCTAGTAGAGCTAGTCATTTTCTTCTACAGATCTCTTCTCTCTGCCTTCCAAACATCAGAATTATAGGCCAAGTACAACTTAAAAAGTTATAAGCAATGAAAAACACTGTATTTTTACTTATCCAAGCACAATAACTACCTAACTTGCAGTTCTATCATTTATTTTAATTTAATGAGAATAAAAACCATTCAGATTCTAGAACAGAGAATAATACAGAAAATAGAAGAGTTTTAGTTCTCCTTGACTCCATCTAATTCATAGCACAAATTAACAGTAACCATTTACTGAAAGTAAAATTGTAAGCTAAGTGACTAATGTTTTTAATGAGATAAAATTTATTCTGGACTCATAGAGTTTCTCAATCACCTTCCTGCATAAACTATTCAAAAACTGGAAAATGTATTTTCAAGTAGTTTTAAAGGGATTGTCTGACACTGATTCCTGGGAAATAAGAATATAAAAAAGTGAACTCAATGAACTGTTCTACTATCCTGCTGAGAGAAAGTCTGTAGTAATGAAACATCAAAAAGAAACAGAGTTTGTCCTGATGTTTAGAGATGGAAGATAACAAAGCTACACTGCAGTGGGTGGAATGGATGCAAAGAGAGCCAGATAAGCACAAAGAAAATGTCAGAGATCAGCAGAGGATGTCCTCGGGGTAATCAAGAGTGTCCTACACACTGTGTTTAAGTGAGGGAAATGTAACTCCTAAGAATTAGAAGAAATTGTCCAGATAGCTATATATCATTTGTGCTAGCACCTGTTCTTACTAGTTATAGTAAAAACAGTGTCTAGGAATGGATAATAATTCATCTGACACATGTAAATGTAACTTTTATTAGCCTGTTGTAATTATCATCTCAGAGGCTTTCTACTGAATAAGTTCACTCTTTCTAGTTCTTTCTGAACTCTAACTGACTGGTTCAATTCAGCTGTTCTGGCTCAAATGCCTCTCTAAGCTGATGGATCCAAACTAGCTTCTCTCAGCTTCTGACTGAAATTCTCTGCTTGGCCTTATACTAACCTTGGCACAATATGTTCTCATATTCTGGCTTGTTCTGTCTTCACCTGTGATTGGTAAAACCTGCTTTCTCTCTCTCTCTCTCTCTCTCTCTCTCTCTCTCTCTCTCTCTCTCTCTCTCTCTCTCTTTCTATTTCTCTCTTTCTCTCTCTCTCTCCTCTCTCTTTCTCTCTCTTTCTCTTTCTCTTTCTCTCTGTCTCTGTCTGTTTCTCTGTCTCTGTCTGTCTGTCTGTCTGTCTCTGTCTATCTGTCTCTGTCTCTGTATGTCTGCTTCTCTGTCTCTGTCTCTCTCTGTGTCTCTGTGTCTCTGTTTCTGTCTCTCTCTCTCTCCTCCCTCTCCCTCTCCCTCTCCCTCCCCCTCCCCCTCCCCCTTCCCCCCTCTCTCTCGTTCTCTTTCTTTCCTATCCTCCAGAGTATTGGAAATATCCTATCTTTGACTCATTCTGGCAAATCTTTTTCTGATTCATTACTTTGTCAGCTCTTCAATAATTCATTTTCAAACATGGATGCTTCCTTCTACAAACTAAATTTACCTACATGTTTGGAATTAAAGATGGTTACTTAGAGCATGCTTGTGCTTCAGCCACAGGTATTAAAGGTGTATCATTCCAACTAAATCACACAACTCTAGAAGATCTTTGGATGTGATCTTCTTGCCAGAGAAGCCATGTTGCTGGATTAAAATTTCTCTACAGCTTCCCCCTTGCTGTTTAAGCTAAAACTTATACATAGTTTAAACTATTACAAAAGAAAGTTATCCATCACATACAGTTAACAGTCAGAATGTCTTATGAAGCTCCAGATCTTCATATGCTCTTGATGTGATGATGATCATAACCGTTGTCCTGATCATTTCTCCTTCAGCAAATGCCCATTTTATCATCAAGGTTTTCAGTCTGCCAGTATGAAGAATGATCTGTCCTTTTTGTTAAGCAGGAGGTATCATCCCTAACATAACATATCTCAAGACTTGCATTGTGATGTTAAAACAACTTTAGGGCATACAAGTTGATCTAATTCAGCAGGTTTTTTTTTCTTTTGGTTTGGTTGGTTGTTTAATTACTCACAGAATAAGTAAAATAATTGATGTAACTGAGACTTAAATGTCGAGCAACATTTTTTTATTTATCTACAAAAGAGAACCTAGATATATTGAATTTAACACCTTAAATGGATGTATCTTTGTCCAATAACACAGCTAATATTTAAGTGATAATGTACACACATCAAAATTAAAAGATTGAAAATGAAGTAATGGTGTTTAAAGGATTCTAATATCATAAAATATATTACTGTACAATTTACAAAATAACAATTTACAAAATATACATTTATATTTAAAAATATATTAATAAATATAGAAAAACTTACACATGCAACCATTTGTAATGCATTCTGTTCAGGTATTAATGTAAAACAAACCACCCCAAAACATAGCTTAAAGCAGCCACTTTCCCACTATTTTCTCTCTGTTGGGCTAGGCTACATGAAGCTATCTGTGGAAAGGTTTAATATACAGATGAATATCTGGATGTATCTGAAGCAGCACCTTTACAGATGAATAGTCAGAGGAAAACCCAGAT
The DNA here is from genome assembly GCF_008632895.1 of Mastomys coucha. Taxonomy (NCBI): domain Eukaryota; kingdom Metazoa; phylum Chordata; class Mammalia; order Rodentia; family Muridae; genus Mastomys; species Mastomys coucha. Next base: position 14,096,145 of record NW_022196896.1, read on the forward strand.
TCAAATGCTAAAGACCAGGCAATAAGACAGGAGTTAAATCAGTCAAATGAAAGGGCTTTTAGGAAAGGAGAATCTGGACAGATGACTCAGAGGTGAAGAGCTCTGGCTGCTTTTGCAGAGAATGTGCAATCTGTTTTTAGCACCTACTTCAAATAGCTCACAGTAGCTATTTGACAGTTCTAACTCCAGATAATCAGATACCCTATTTTGACCCACCTACCCCAATGCATGCGCAGGTATACATACATATATACACATATAATATAAATAAATGCATCCTTAAAAGAGAAGAGGAGGAGTCAATGATTGAGGCTTATAAGAGGGATGGAAAAAGTAAACTTTACACTAAGACTTACAATTAAGGAAGTCTTTGCTGACTTCAAATGCTATTTCATAAAGCAGCTTCAAAAGTGACAATTTGTAAAGTCGTGGCAAGCAGCAAGTGATCAACTCTTCAGTTTTATTAACAATTTCTTTAGAGTATTGATCTAGAAAGATTGCTTAGTTCTTTAAAGCCACCAAAAATGAAGAAACTGTCTCAAACTTTATAATTTTTAAAAAGGAGATTCTGCCCTACAAGGAACTTTATCTGTTGGTTTCACACACCAAAACCTCACCCCAGAATCTCTTCTTGTCTTCTTAGAAGTCTATAACTTAATTGACAGAGTAGGGATCTGTGTTTTGGGAAATACCTCTTCATTCTGTCATCTTGCAGTAGCATATTTCCATCTCCTAATTTCCTTCCAACCACAGGGTCCCTAAAACATCCCAGATTCTGAGACTCCAATAGCTTGGGGATTCTGTGAACATAATACCCTCCTTTTCCAGCTCCACTGTTTTGCTTTTCCTTTAACATATTTCATTTCATATTATCTTATTTTCTATTTGTTTCACCTTTTGTAGTAATCTATTAATTTTGCAAATTACTAAGAGCTCTTATTGCTTTCTTCCTTTGTGTTCAGACTTATTTGACTCTTTTGTGTTCATGACACTCATGGCAGGAGGAGGCAGTCCATCTGCTCTTAGGTGGATTTACTTAGATCAGTTTTACTTGGATACTTTTCTCTCAGCAGGCAACAGGACAGTAGTTGTCCAGCCCATTGCCCTCTTGAGGTAAACAGAAACTGGTTGAAGCTTTCTCTTCTATGTGTATGTACGCTTACTTTAATTTTGTTCCCAGGAGATTTGAGAATGTATGGAGTTCACTGGGAGGATTTCTTATTGTAGGGCCGTATTATCCTTTGTGGAAAAACACACCAGTGCCTAAATCATTCATTCAGTGAAGTATGTAGGTTTCTAAGAATGGAGTCTTTTAGAGTAGACATATATGAAAAACATTTGAAACTTTACAGTATAACTTTCATATTACAGTTTTTCTTAGAACATATATTTTGAGGAAAGGTATGAACAAATTATAGACAAAATGATTATTTCAGAAAATAATCAATACTATGTGGAACGTCAAGCAATCTTGGGATGCTCTGAATATAAGGGAAGGCTCCATTTCATGCAAAAATGAAGAAGGCAATGGAAAAAGTGACTTTATGATAGATCCTTTCTAAAAAATGTATTTACGTGACATAAAAAGCAATAAAAGAGAAATATAAAAGTGGTCTAACATACATGACTCAAAATACATATTCATTACATACTGAATGCATGCTATAGTTTGAAACCTGAAAATCACAAGGGTTATAGATATGCAGGTATAAAAATATATACATATTATATTTAATAGCATATTTAGAATGATATATACATATGTGTTTGTGCATGACAATGGTACTGATAACATTTAATTTGACCTGATAAGCTACTTCCATAAATTAGAATAATTTTGATGTAAATAAGAAGAATTTTTTGGTAGAAGTGAGTGGTTTTTAAACATAAGGCATTTGATACAACCACTTGTTGCATTGATAATTGATTAAGATTACAAAACTTCACATTGTTTTCATGGTATTTTGAAATTTTTATTTTAACTCTGTGTAGATAAAGAGCAAATTCTGTACTTACAACACTGCAAAATAAAAATACTTAGATACTTACTTTTGACTTGGAGTTTCTTTTAGTAATGGTATTTGAAAAATGAGGTGAATTATGACTGAGTTACAGTACCATTTGATTACTACAAACTCCTTTCCATTACACCCTATATGAAAATGTAAAAAGGTAAGTGCAGATGCATGGAAAATGGGAAGAAAAATTATGCTTTATGCAGAAAACTCTACTTTGTCTTTTCTTTGTTTTCTGCTTCTCATGATGAAGACCCAAGGAAGAAGGATTCCCAACACTACCTTTCTGACAGTAAAATATTAAGCTTAAGAACATTCTGTTGCTAAATTACACTAAACTTTTGCAGTTGTGAGTCAGGAAACTCTTAACACAACAACAAAAAGAGAACTGAAAGCAATACACACACACACACACACACACACACACATATGTATATACATATCTGTTTGGCCATGAGGCTGTCTCAATCCCCAACCCCCTACCTCACCTGACCTCTAAACTCCCTGGGGTTTTCAGTCTCTTGCATTAGGTGTTAGGTGCATCTTCAACACTGCAGTCCTTCGTTGTATATCAGCTGGTATATGCTGCTTGGTTCGTGGTCAAGTGTTTGAGATACCTATGGGATCCAGGTTAATTGAGACTGCTGGTCCTCCTACAGAGTCACCCTCCTCCTCAGCTTCTTTCAGCCTTCCCCTAATTAAACCACAGGAGTCAGCAGCTTTTGTGCATTGGTTGGGTGCAAATATATGTATCTGACTCTTTCAGTTACTTGTTGGGTCTTCCAGAGGGCAGTCATGCTAGGTCCATTTTTGTGAGTGCTCCATAGCCTCAGAAATAGTGTCAGGCCTTGGGACCTCCACTTGAGGTGGATCCCACTTTGGACCTGTCACTGGACCTTCTTTTCCTCAGGATCCTCTCTATTTCCATCCCTGCAGTTCTTTCAGACAGGATCAATTATGGGTCAGAGTTTTGATTGTGGGATGGCAAACCCCTCCCTCATTTGATGCCCTGTCTTCCTGCTGGAGGTGGGCTCTATAAGTTCCCTCTCCCTAATGCCTGGTATTTCATCTAAGGTCCCTCCCTTTGTGTCCTAAGAGTTCCTCATCTCATAGGTCTCTGGTACATTCTGGAGGGTTCTCCCAACATCCTACCACCTGATGTTGCTTGGTTTCATTCTCTCTGCTGGCCCTCAGGGCTTCAGTCCTTTTCCCTTACCCAATACCAGATCAAGGTTTCCATGTTCCCCGCCCCCTACAATCCCACCCTGTCCGTTCCCCACCCCCAAGTCTGTCTCTCCCTCCCTACTTGTGATTGCTTTCTTCTCCCTCCCAAGTTGGACTGAGGCATCCTCACTTGGGCCCTTCATCCTTTT
>NW_022196896.1:14099542-14191258 GCF_008632895.1 Mastomys coucha
TGTCCTTTTGGGTCTGAGTTACTTCACTCAGGATGATATTTCTAGTTCAATCCATTTACCTACAAACCTCAAGATGTCTTCATTCTTACTAACTGTGTAGTATTCCATTGTGTAAATGAACCACATTTTCTGGATCCATTCTTTTGTCATGGGACATCTGGGCTGTTTCCAGCTTCTGGATTTCACAAACAAGACTGCTATGAACATAGTGGAACACATGCTTTTTTTGGTTGGGAAGTTTTTTATAACTTCTATTCATTTTGCAATATGGAACTATTTAGATAGTTTACTTGCTCTTGATTTAACTTTGGTATGTGGTATCTGTCTAGAAAATCATCCATTTCATCTAGATTTTCCAATTTTGTTGAGTATAGGCTTTCATAATAGGATCATATCATTTTTTAATTTCTTCTGTTTCTGCTGTTTTGTCTCCCTTTTCATATCTGACTTTGTTAATTTGGGTACTGTCTCTGGGCCCTTTAGTTAGTTTGGCTTAGGGTTTATTGCTGGGGAAAACATACAATAACACAGACTGCCTGAAGTAAGCCATGATGGAGACATCTCAGAAGCCCATGGCAGCTCCTTGTAAAGAAGGATGGTGTTTGGGACCATGAGAAGCAGGAGACACATCCCTGCAGGGGACCCACCATCTGAAATAAGGGACTGCCTGCAGTAGACTAGGATGGAGACAGCTCAGTACCCCCGGCAGCTCTTTGTTCCCATTTTTCCTAACCTTAGCCCTGAACAACAGCCGTATAGATTTCATTTGTGCATGACTGCTTTTCAGTTGGTCTTAGTGTGCATAATTATTCTATTATATCTGACTTTCATACTTCTTTCTCCTTCTGCTCTGGTGAATTCTATGAAACTAGATGTTCCTTGATGAAATGATTCTTAAACAATTAAAAAACTGAGGCATGAGGCACAGGACAGCACAGTCCTAATGGCCCAGATGCATGCTGTGTGTTCTCATCTTGAAAACAATGTAATAAATGCACAATAGTAGCTTCAGATTAATGTTTAACTTGCAGAGAAAGTTTGAAGAAATTATTAGACAATGAAATAGAGCAAATATTGGGACCCCAAGAAAGGAAAAAAACTATTGAAGTTATGAAATAAGTTGCACAACATTTGAGAGTGGTTCCTGGATAAGCAAGTATAGAATATGTAAAATCTTATAATAGTAAAACTAAGTCAAAACACTGGGACTCTTAGGAGAGTCATTGTGTGCCATGTGCAGAAGCAGAAAGGTAGCAGAACTATTGAGTTAAGGGTTAACTTAATTCTTTCTGGCCACTGCCTGACAGCTTTGCCTATGTCATTTATCATTAGAGCTCCACAAGAAAATGCAAGTAGCTGGCCTTGGAGCCTTGAGCTCTGAAGTATAAGTTAAAGTTTAAATAATGATAAGTTTGCAATTATTATTATTTTGGCTATAAGCTTGGGAATAGGGAAGCTTGAAACTTTGGGGGAACAACTATAATTCTTGATTCTTTGTGGGACATGGTTATTCTTTTGAATTTGATTTGACAATGATTATACAAATTTTTTTTATCTGCTTTTGGAGTATCAATAAAAGACTGGGGCAAGAAAAATGCGAGAGAGCATGTAGAGAGCGAATGCAGAGAGTGAGTAGACAGCATGGAGAGAGCGAGGTAGGAGTAAGTGAGTTGAATATGGAGAGCTAAGAGCAAATGAAGAATGAGAGAGTACAGGAGAAGTGCATGTGAAGAGTGAATGAAGAGAGAATGTGAGGCATGTATGAAGAATGTGTGTGTGATAGTAGAGTGCATGTGGTATGTGTGGGTGTGAAGAGTGTGTGTGAGAGTGAAATGGGAATACACAGAGGTGTGTATGAGTGTGAGACTTCAAAAAAAAGAGGAAAGTTCACAGGAGAAAAGCAGAGTGCACAGAAGAATGCAGAACGTGTGCAGCCTCAAGCTGTGAGCAAATGAGCGTGAGAGAAAAAGAACAGAGAATGAGGAGAGAAACTATAAGCCTTGAAAAATTGCCTGTCTAGATACTTCCATTTCCCTAAGAACTTCATAAATTCATTGTTTTTAATATCTGAGTAGTACTCCATTGTGTAGATGTACCACATTTTCTGTATCCATTCCTCTGTAGAGGGACATCTGGGTGTTGTTTTCAGTGTCTGGCTATTATAAATAAGGCTTCTATAAACATAATGGAGCATGTGTCCTTATTGCATATTGGAGCATCTTCTGGGTATAAGCCCAGTAGTGGTATAGCTGGGTCCTCTGGTAGTACTAGGTCCAATTTCCTGAGGAACTGCAAAACTGATTTCCAGAGTGGTTGTACCAGCTTGCAATCCCACCAGCAATGGAGTGTTCCTCTTTCTCCACAACCTCACCAGCATCTGTTGTCACCTGTGTTTTTGATCTTAGCCATTATGACTAGTGAAGTAACCCAATCACAAAAAAAAAGGTGCACATAGTATGCACTCACTGATAAGTAGATATTAGTGCAGAAGCTTGGAATACCCAAGATACAATCCACAAACCATAAGAAACTCAAGAAGAAGGAAGACCAAGGTGTGGAGACTTCAATCCTTCTTAGAAGAGGGAACAAAATACCCATGGAAGGGGTTGCAGAGACAAAATATGGAGCAGAGACTGAAGGAAGGACAGTCCAGAGACTGCTCCACCTGGGAAACCTTCCCATATTCAATCATCAAACCCAGACACTATTGTGGATGCCAGCAAGTGTTGGCTGACAGGAATCTGATATAGCCGTCTCCTGAGAGGCTCTGACAATGCCCAACCAATATAGAAGTAGAGGATCACAGCCATCCATTGGACTGAGCAGATGGTCCCCATTGAATGAGCTCGAGAAAGGCCCCAAGGAGCTGAAGGGTTTGCAGCCCCTTATGATGAACAACAATATGAACTAACTAGTACCCTCAGAGCTCCCAGGGACTAAACCACCAACCAAAGAGTTCACATGGTGGGACTCATGGCTCCAGCTGCATATGTGACAGAGGATGGCCTAGTTGGTCATCATTTGGAGGAGAGACCCCTGGTCCTGTGAAGGTTCTATTCCCCAGTGTAGGGGAATGCCATGGCCAGGAAGCAGGAGAGGGTGGGTTGTTGAGCAGGGAGAGAGGGGAGGAAATAATTTTTTGGATGGTAAACTGAAAAAGGAGATATCATTTGACACGTAAATTAAGAAAATATCTAATAAAAAAAGAAGAAATTGCCTGTCATCTTGTAACCCAAAAGTAGTCTGTATTTATCATGCGCCTTCCAGATATCCCTGCTTCCAGTTGAGAACTCAGACCCTTTGTCGAGGATGGATCCTGGCAGTTTATCTATCTTGTTGATTCTATCAAACTACCAGGTTTTGGTTCTGTATTTACTATTTCCTTCAGTCTACTCCTTTTGCGTGAGTTTGCTTCTTTTGTACTAGAATGCTCAGGTGTGCTGTTAATTTGTTAGTAGAAGATCACTCCAGTTCCTTTATGAACTTTCCTCTTAGCACAGCTTTCATTGTGTCCTATAAGTTTGAGTATGATGTGCCAACATTTTAATAAAATTCAGGAATTCTTTAATTTCTTTCTTTATTTCTTCCATGGCCAAATTATTGTTTAGTAGAGAGTTGTTCAGTTTACAAATGTATGTGGGCTTTCTGCTGTTTTTACTGTTGTGGAAGACCCAGCCTTAGGCCATGGTGATCTGACAGGATGCATGGGATTATTTCAATTTTCTTGTATCGGTAGAGGGTTGTTTTGTGACCAATTATATGGTCGATTTGGAGAAGGTACCATGAGGTACTGAGAAGAAGGTGTTTTTTTTTTTTCTATTATTATATTTTTAGGATGAAATGCTCTATACATATCTGTTAAATCCATTTGGTTCATAACCCCTCTTAGTTTCACTGTGTGTCTGCTTAGGTTCTGTTCAATGACCTGTCCATTGGTGAGAGTCGGGTGTTGAAGTCTCTCACTATTATTGTGTGGGGTTCAATGTATTTTTTGAGCTTTAGTAAAGTTTCTTTTATGAATATGGGTGCTCTTGCATTTAGAGCATAGATGTTCAGAATTGAGACTTTCTCTTGGTTGATTTTCCCATTGATGAATATGAGAGGTCCTTCTTTATCACACTGGATAACTTTTGGTTGAAAGTCTATTTTACTGGATATTAGGATGGCAATTCCTGCTTATTTCCATTTGCTTTGAAGACCTTTTTCCATCTTTTTACTCTGAGATAGTGACTGTCTTTTTTACTGAGGTGTGTTTCTTGTATGTAGCAAATGCTGGATCTTGTTTGTGTATCCAGTCTGTTAGCTTCTGTCTTTTTATAGGTGACTTGAGTCCATTAATATTGAGAGATATTAAAGAGAGATGACTGTTGGTTTCTGATATGTTATTTTTGTAGGTGTCTTTATTATGTGCTTGTGGTTCTCTCCTTTTGGCTTTGTGTAAGGGCCCCCACATTTGTAAAAGAGATTTATTAAAGCTCAAAACAGACATTGAACCTCACACAATAATAGTGGCAGACTTCAACACCCAAAATTTACCAATGGACCAGCATTGAAACAGAAACTAAATAGAGATACAGTGAAACTAACAGAAGTTATGGACCAAGTGGATTTAACAGATATCCATAGAACATTTTACCTTAAAACCAGAGAATATACCTTCTTCTCTGCACCCCATGGAACCTTCTCTAAAATTGACCATATAACCAGATATAAAGTAGGCCCCAACAGATAAAAGAAAATTGAAAATCCCATGCATTCTATCAGATTACCATGGAAAAAGTCTAGACTTCAATAAGAACAAAAACAACAGAAAGCCCACATAATCATAGAAACTGAACAACTCTCTACTCATTGATAACTTGGTCAGGGAGCAAATAAAAAAGAAATTAAAGGCTTTATAGAATGCAATGAAAATGAAGACACATCATATCCAAACTTATCAGACACAAAGTAGTAAGAGGAAACTTCATAGTACTAAGTGCCTTCCTAAAAAAAAAATTGGAGAGATTCCATACAAGCAACTTAGCAGCAGAACTGAAAGGTCTAGAACAGAAAGAAACAAGCACACCTAAGAGGAGTATAGAGCAGGAAATAGTTAAACTCATGGCTGAAACCAACCAGTTAGAAACAAGGTGAACTATACAAAGAATCAACAAAGCAAAGAGCTGGTTTTTGAGAAACTCAACAAGATATAAAATCCATTAGCCAAACTAACTAAAGGGTACAGAGATCACAAATTAACAAAATCAGAAATGAAAAAGGAGACATAACAGCAGAAAATGAGAAATTAAAAAAATAAATCATCAGATCTTACTAACAAACCCTAAGCTCATCAAAACTGGAAAATATAGATTAAATGGATGATTTTCCAGACAGATACTATGAAACAAAGTTAAATCAAGAGCAGGTAAACTTTGTGAACAGCACCATAACCCCTAGAGAAATATTAGCTGTCATTAAAAACTCCCAACTGAAAAAAGCTCACAAGCCAGATAGTTTTACTGCAGAATTCTACCAGACCTTCAAAGAATAGCTGATACCAACACTCCTCAAACTATTCCATAAAATAGTAACAGAAGGAACACTACCTAATTCATTACATGAAGCCATAATTAGTCTGACACCTAAACCTCACAAAAACCCAACAAGGAAAAACAACTTCAGACAATTTTTGCTTATGAATATTGATGCAAAGATACTCAATAAAATTCTGACAAACCAAATCCAAGAATACATCAAAATCATTATTCACCACAGTTAACTAGGCTTCATCCCAGGGATGCAAGGATGGTTCAATAAAAAATAAGAAATCCATCAATGAAATTCACTATGTAAACAAATTCAAAGAAAAAAATTACCTGATCATCTCATTAGATGTTGAAAAAGCCCTTGATAAAACACAACATTCCTTCATGGGAAAAGTCATGAAATGATCCGGAATTCAAGGCCCTTAGATAAACATAATAAAAGCAGTATACATCAAATCAATAGCCAATATCAAATGAAATGGAGAGATGATTGAAGCAATCCCACTAAAATCAGGGATACGACAAAGCTGCCTACTCTTTCCATATCTATTCAATAGAGAACTCAAAGTTCTAACTAGAGCAATACTAGCTAGAGCAATAAGACAATAAAAGGAGTGCAAGGGGATACCAATATGAAAAGAAGAAGTCAATACACCACTATTTGCAGATTATCTGATAGTATATCTAATCAAACCCAAAAATTCTACCAGAGAATTTCTACAGCTGGTAAACAACTTCGTCAAAAGTGGCTGATTATAAAACTAACTCAAACAAATCAGTAGCCTTACTTTATATGAATGACAAATGGGCTGAGAAAGAAAATAGGGAAACACACTTCACAATAGTCACAAATAATATAAAATATCTTGGTCTACCTCTAACCAAACAAGTGAAAAATCTGTATGACCAGAACTTCAAGTCAATGAAGAAAGAAATAAAAAAAAAAACAAAAAAAAACAAAACAAACAAAAAAAAAAAACTTCAGAAGATGGAAAGATCTCCCATGATCATGGACTGGTAGAATTAATACAGTAAAAAAATAAAAATGCCCATCCTACTAAGAGCAATCTACAGATTTAATTCTCATGAAGAGTCCAACAGTTTTTCACAGACATGGAAAGAGCAATTCTTATTTTCATATGGAAAAAAACTACCACCAACAACCACAACAAAAACCCAGGATAGTGAAAATAATTCTCAACAATAACAGAACTTCTGGGGGAATCACCATCCCTGACCTCAGCTGTAGTACAGAACAATAGTGGTAAAAATGGGATGGTATTGGTTCAGAGACAGGTAGATCAATGCAATAGAATCAAAGACCCAGAAATAAACCCACACACCTATCGACATTTGATCTTTGACAAAGAAGCAAAAACATACAATGGAAAAAAGAAAACATTTTCAATAAATGGTGCTGGTAAAACTGGCAGTCTGTATGTAGAAAAATAAAAAATAGATCCTTATTTATCACCTTGCACAGAGTTCATGTACAAGTGAACCAAGAACCTCAACATAAAACCAGATATACTGAAATGGATAGAAGAGAATGTGGGAAAGAGCCTAGAACTCATTGGCACACTGGGAAGATTGCTGAACAGAACTCCAAACACTCAGGCTCTGAGTTCAACAATTGACAAATGGGATCTCATGAAACTTAAATGTTTCTTTAAGGCAAAAGACACAGTGAATAAGACTAATCCATAACATACAAATTGGGAAAAAGATCTTTACTAATCCCACATCCAATAGAGGGCTAATATCCAAAATATATAAAGATTATAACAAGAACTCCCCCCAACCAAATAACTCAATTAAAATGGGGTACAGAGCTACACAATGAGTTTAGAACAGAAAAAACTCAAATAGTCAAAAAGCTCTTAAAGAAATGTTCAACATCCTTACTCAAATGCAAGTCAAAATGACCTTGAGATTCAACCTTACACCAATCAGAATGGCTAAGATAAAAAATTCAAGTGGCAATACATGCTACCAAAGATGTATAGAAAGAGGAGCACTCTTCCATTGCTGGTGGGATTGCAAACTGATACAACCACTCTGGAAATCAATCTGGAGTTTCCTTAGAAAATTGGAAATAGATCTACCTGAAGACCCAGCTATATATACACAAATGATGCTCCACTACACCACAAGGACACATGCTCCACTATGTTCATAGCAGCCTTATTACAAATAAGCCAGAAGCTGGAAAAAACCAAAGAATGAATATAGAAAATGTGTTTCATTTACCCTATGGAATACCATCTAGCTATTAACAATGAGGACATCATGAATTTTGCAGGCAAATGGTTGAAACTAGAACATATCATCTTGAGTGTGGTAACCCTGACCCAATAGGACATGCATGGTATGTACTCACTAATAAATGGATATTAGCCAAAAAGTCCATAATACTAGGACTTAATACAACCCACAGACAATAAGATTAAGAAGCAGAAAGGCCCAAGTGAGGATACTTCAGTCCCACTTAAAAGGGAGAAGAAAATAATCATGGAAGGCCCGAGGGAGGGAAGTATCTGGGTAGAAGAGGAGAGAGAGAGGGGAAAATGGGAATAGTGTCAGGTATGGGGAAGGAGACAAGTGAGAAGTCCAGAGGGATAGCAGAATGAATGGAAATATGTAGCCTCGGGCCAGGGTATTGGGAGTTGGGAGAGCCCCATAGAAAGTACCTGAGACCTGGGAGGTGAGAGCCTCTCAGGACTCAACAGGGGTGGCCTTAGCCAAAATACCCACCAGTGGAGAGAGGGAACTCAAAGAGTAGATAGACATGGCCCCAAGTGTAGGGACATAGTTACCAACCCATAGTCCAAATTTCTCACCCTCAATTGTTCCTGTGTAAAAGAACTGAAGGGACAAAAATGGTGAAGAGAAGGAAGGAAAGAAAGGTGGTCTCATGGGGGAAGGAGTACCCAGGCTTGACACTATTACTAATACTATGATGTGCTTAGAGACAGGAGCCTACTATGGCTTTCCTCTTATTGGCCCAACTAGCAGCTGGCTGAGACAGGTGCAGATACTTATACTCAACCATTGGACTGAAGTCAGGGACCAGTTTGGATGAATTAGGGGAAGGATTGAAGAAACTGAAGGGTAGAGTGACCCCATAGGAAGATCAGCAGTCTCAACTAACCTGGACTCCTGGAGATCACAGAGATGGAGCCACACACCAGGCAGCATACATGAGCTCCCCAATCCCCAGCACATATATAGCAGAGGACTGCCTGGTCTCGCCTGGTGAGACTTGAGTCATTAGGGCAGAGAGAGAGAAGTCTGATGAGGGGAGTATCCTCTCAGAGACAGAAGGGAGGAGGATTGGGATGAGGAACTATGGGAGGCGGTACCTGGCAGGAGGACACTGGTTGGATGGTATAAAAAAAAAAAATGTGTGGAGAAGGTGGGGTTTGTAATGCCAAGGAACTCATTGATGGTTCGGTTTGCTGGGTCTTGATATGGACTATAAACTTAATCTCCTTTTTGGCTTTATAAGCATGACAGCATTTAGAAAAGTTTTCACTCTCTTTTTGTTATAACACCCAATGAACTGAACCTTAACCATCCTCTTTATTTCTGTTGTGAATATTTCATTGACAAGCAAAAATACCCAAACTGCTTATTGATATCAGTCAGCCATAGAGCAAACAGTTCCACAGATGAAAACATCATTACTTTGGTTTCCTTAAAAAGCCTTTTTGTATATTCTCATTATAGCTCACACGAATATTGTTTGTGCTTCATATACTCTTTTTACTAGTTTTCTACAGTTTCCAGCTCTTATAAAATGAGAGACAGGGCAGTATTGATACAATTTATATATAATACTATATAAAGATATTATCACAGAGATTCTCAAAAAGCAAGCAATAAAGCATTTATGATAAAATATTTCTGGATTTTTATTAGCACATAAATCTGTGTGAAGGAAAACAGTAAGACAGCTAGATCAAGTAAGTTATGTAAAAAACTGTTGATCTACCTATCTATCTATATGGGGAGTGGAGGGAGAGGGAGAGGGTGAGAGAGGGAGAGAGAGAGAAAAACACTGTAGATAATACAGCTACCCAAATGATATCCTTGTTGCTGGATGCACAATTAGTCAGTTCTGTCCCAACACTATTTCTCATTTGCACAGATCTATCTTCTTACTAAGTGTCTAGGACATGTAAGAGGTAGCCTGCAAGATGAAATTAAAATTGAACATGGAAGCTAATTTTTCCTAGGGAAAAATATGCATGAGCTGGAAAGACTGGGAATACCCCAGACCACAATATAAGTGGTCATCAGAGAGAAAATGCTTCTGACAGGGATGATGAGGAAGGTTTCAGTCAGGATATCAGCACTTCTGCAACACAAACCTAGACATCAAAAATTCCCATCTTTCTTAAAAGGTTTGTCTTCTGGTTTCCGTTACTGTGAAGAGAGGCCATGACCATGGCAACTCTTATAAAAGTTTTAATTGGGGCTAGCTTATAGTTTCAGAGTTTTGGTCCATGATCATTATGGTAAGAGGTATGGAAGTAAGCTAGCAGGTGTGGTCTTGGAGGGACCAAGAGAGTTCTAAGTCTTGAACCACAGGCAACAGGAGACCCTGCCACTGGGCATGCCTTGAGCATATTTAAGACCACAAAGCCCACCTTCACAGTGACACCCTTACTCCAACACGACCACATCTCCTCATACTGCCACTTCCTATGGGTCAAGCATTCAAACACATGACTCTATAGTCCCATACTTATTCTAAGCAGCATGAGGGTCATCATTTATTTTTCCCTACCATGTTCCATCACTGTTTGAGACGGTGATTAAGACTGTGTCAATGCCACAGGAAAATTTACAGCACAATAGCTGTAGTTCTTTGTCAGCTACATTTTTCATAGAGAGAGATGGAGGGGAAACAATCCCAAGGCATTACACAGATACCTACTTCCTTCTAAAGTCCTTTCCTATGCACCATCTTTCTGGTTTTGTTATAATTTTTGAGAGTACGTGCTGTTTTTTCAAGCCTTTATTCAAATATGTATGAGAAGAAACCCAGTTAGAATATTCTGAGTTAAATTATTACCCTGCTCAAAAATGAGTTTTAGAAAAACTTAGAATACACAGCCTGCTTGCAATATCCTTAGCTAAAAATATCTAAGCAACAAATGAATAAATATAGGACAATATAAACAGATATGTTATATACTAACTTATTTGTACATTTTCTCACTTCATTTTCTACAACCTCAAATACTGTGAATCCTGCATTAGAATGTAATATATATGGGTTCTGGGGACTTTTCTGAATAATTTAAATATTATCTAATAACACATAGTAGATACTTAAACAACTTCTATTTAATAGAACAATTCATTTCCTTAGCTCAATATTTGAGATACAGCATTTTTATAATATGTAAAAATTATTATATTATCTTTTGTCCAAGCAATCGAATTCTTATTATACATTAATTTCTTCCTTTGGTTAAGTAAAAATTTGTGGCCCCTGGGGAAAAAAATCAGAAAATAAAATGTTCAAGGTTTTCTAAGAAGATTTTATCATGGATATGAAAACCATAGATATGTATAATCCACTAATGGTTACTGTTGTCCTAAAATGTTTTTTATCTCAACAACATACTTTAATTTGCTATACCAGGCAACAAATGCCGACAGTGTTTCAGATATTGTGCTAGGGCTATAGAAGTTCATGGGGTTATACATAAAATTGGACTGCTAGCTGTTTCTGGCAAACTTTGCTAAATATTGACTAGAAAAAGTCAGTCTACTATTAAAGTTTGACTCCACATAGAAGTCTGCATTTCTGACACATGTGTGTGTTATTTTCGTGGCGTGCCAGCATGCCCAAGACCTTGTTTTTTTCAGAGAATTCTGAACTTTCTTTCAGTAGAATATCAGGGCACAAAAGTCTATCTCAGCATTAATAAACAAGCTTTTACCAGGTGTGTGGCATAATATAATATTGAATAGAAAGAAAATTAGTCTGGCATTGTAGATTCTGAAACCCTTGGAGTAGGTACCATATCTAATTCTGTGTTCAGAACTCAAGTTTCAAGTAAAAGAAAAGGAGTTCAGTACTTCATTTAAAATATATGAGTTTTTGAGGGTCCCAGAAGTGGCAGGGCAGCTGGGACAGGATCCTTTTAACTCCATCAAAACATAGGAGGGATGGCACATCCACAACCCTCTCTGCCCCTTTTCTGCAAGCAGAGAGCTTGTCTCCAGGGAGTGCTCTGACCCAGAGACTCAGGTGAGATAACCATTTTCTCTCCAGTGACTTTCTAAGGTGGGACAAGCCTGGAGGAACAGGCCTCAGAAGTGGAAGAGCAGCTGGGACAGAATCCTTTCTACCTCCCTCTATATACCTAGGACGGACAGCAGATCCACAGACCTCTCTGCCCCTTTCCTGCAAGCAGAGAGCTTGTCTCCAGGGAGTGCTCTTACCCTAGGACTCAGGAGGGACAGCTGATCTACAGCCCTTTGCACACTGGACTTACCAGAGGAGAGTTGATCTCCCAGAAGGGCTGACACAAGCTTACAGACCCACAGGAGGAACAAGCTCCAGCCAGAGACAGCAAGAACATCTAACACCAGAGATCAACAGATGGCGAAAGGCAAATGCAAGAATCTTACCAACAGAAACCAAGACTATTCGGCTTCATTAGAACCCAGTACACCCAACAAAGCAAGGCCTGGATATCCCAAAACACTGGAAAAGCAAGATTTGGATCTAATATCATATCTCATGATGGTGATAGAAGAATTTAAGAAGGACATGAATAACTCCCTTAAAGAAATACAGGAGAACACAGGTAAACAGGTGCAAGTCCTTAAAGAGGAAACACAAAGATCCCTTAAAGAACTACAGGAAAGCATAACCAAACAGGTGAAGAAATTGAACAAAACCATCTAGGACATAAAAATGGAAGTAGAAACAGTTAGGACATCACAAAGAGAGAAAATTCTGGAGATAGAAATCCTAGTGAAGAAGTCAGTAACCATAGATGCAAGCATCACCAACAGAATACCAGAGATAGAAGAGAGAATCTCAGGGGCATAAGGTACCATAGAAAACATTGACACAATAGTCAAAGAAAATGCAAAATGCAAAAAGTTCCTTACCCAAAACATCCAGGAAATCCAGTATACAATGAGAAGACCAAACCTAAGGATAATAGGTATAGAAAAGAGTGAAGGCTTCCAACTTAAAGGGCCAGTAAATATCTTCAACAAAATTATAGAAGAAAATGTCCCTAACCTAAATAAAAAGGATACCCATAAACTTACAAGAAGCCTGTAGAACTCCAAATAGACTGGGCCAGAAAAGAAATTTCTCCTGTTATGTAATAATCAAAACACCAAATGCACAAAGAAAAAATATGAAAGCAGTGAGGAAAAAAGTCAAGTAACATATAAAGGCAGAGCTCTAAGAATTACACCAGACTTCTCAGCAGAGACAATGAAAGTCAGAAGATCCTGGATTGATGTCATAGAGACCCTAAGAGAATACAAATGCCCATGCTTACTATACCCAGCAAAACTCTCAATTACCATAGATGGAGAAACCAAAGTATTCCATGAAAAAACAAATTTACACAATTTATTTACACAAATCCCTTGAAAGGATAATAAATGAAAAACTCCAACACAAGGAGGGAAACTACATCCTAGAAAAAACAAGAAAGTGATTTTCTAACAAAACTGAAAGAAGATAGGCACATGAACAGAATTGCAACTCTAACAACAAAAATAATAGGAAACAACAATTACTTTTCCTTAATATCTATTTATGTCCATGAGCTCAATTCCCCAATAAAAAGAAAACATAGACTATCAGACTAGGTATGTAAACAGGACCCAACATTTTGTTGCATAAAGGAAACCCACCTCAGTGACAAAGACAGACACTACCTCAGAATAAAAGGCTAGAAATCAATCTTCCAAGTCAATGGTCCCAAGAAAAAGCAGGTGTACCCATTCTGATGTCGAATAATATCAACTTTCAACCTAAACTAATCAAAAAAGGTAAGGAGAGATACTTCATACTTATCAAAAGTATGATCTACCAAGATGAGCTCTAAATTCTGAACTTCTATGCTCCAAACACAAGCATCTACTTTCATAAAAGAAACTTTCCTAAAGCTCAAAGCACATATTACATCGCACACAATAGTACTGGGAGATTTTAACACCCCACTCTCTGTAATTGACAGATCATGGAAACAGAAACTAAACAAAGACACAGTGAGACTAACAAAAGTTATGAAACAGATGGATTTAACAGATATCTATAGAACTTTTTACCCTAAAATAAAAGGATATACCTTCTCCTCAGCACCTCATGGTACCTTCTCCAAAATTGAACATATAATTGGTGACAAATCAGGTCTCAACAGATGCAAGAAGATTGAAATAATTCCTTGCATCCTATCAGATCACCATGGACTGAGGCTGCTCCTCGATTACAAAATAAACAATAGAAATCCCACATACACATGGAAACTGAAGAACATTCTACTCAATGATAACTTGTCAAGGAAGAAAGAAAGAAAGAAATTAAAGACTTTCTAGAGTTTAATGAACATGAAGCCACAACATACCCAAACTTATGGGACACAATGAAAGCAGTCCTAAGAGGAAAACTCATAGCTTTAAGTGGCTAGGATAAAAAACTCAGGTTACAGCAGATACTGGCAAGGTTGTGGAGAAAGAGGAACACTCCTTCATTGCTGGTGGGATTGTTCTCTTACAAGCTACCTCCCAAGTTAATTGTCTGTTTCTTTTGGGTATATAAATACTTTTGAAATATGTAAGCTGTTCTGAAAACCATAGTGTAGTGTAAAAACATGAAATAAGCAATATTACTAATAGAGAGACTGAGATAGGAGAAGCAAGATTTCAAGACCCTTATGTTGTACACAGTAAGACACTGTCAGGAATAAACAAGCTAAAAGTGTACATGGATTGTATAATATTGGACCTATTTCTACAATTACCAAATTAGAGAAACCATTGGATGACAGTCAACAAATTTCTAATTCCTATTATTGGATTTCAATCAATTAGGACATGTTGTTAATATTAATTTTCAAATTAATATATTAAGAAAAAGTAATTGTCACTTCCTGTTTTTGTTGTAAAAGGTGGATTCGGTTTGTGTGGATGTGTTCAAAGATTACCTTCTTGCTTTTTCTAGGGTGTAGTTTTGCTCCTTATGTTGATGTTTTCCATCTATTATCCTTTGTAGGGCTGGATTTGTGGAAAGATATTGTGTAAATTTTGTTTTGTCATGGAAAGTCTTGTTTTCTCCATCTATGGTAATTGAGAGTTTTGCTGAGCATAGTAGCCTGGGCTGGCATTTGTGTTCTTGTAGGGTCTGTATGACATCTGCCCAGGATCTTCTAGCTTTCATAGTTTCTGGTGAGAAGTCTGGTGTAATTCTGATAGGCCTCCCTTTATATGCTAAGTGACCTTTTTCCCTGACTGCTTTTAAAATTCTTTCTTTGTTTAGTGCATTTGGTGTTTTGATTATTATGTGACGGGAAGAATTTCATTTCAGGTCCAGTCTATTTGGAGCTCTGTAGGCTTCTTGTATGTTCATGGGCATCTTTTCCTTTAGGTTAGGGAAGTTTTCTTCTATAATTTTGTTGAAGATATTTACTGGCCCATTACCTTGGGAGTCTTCACTCTCTTCTATACCTACTATCCTTAAGTTTGGTCTTCTCATTGTGTCCTGGATTTTCTGGATGTTTTGGGTTAGGAGCTCTTTGCTTTTTGCACTTTCTTTGACTGTTGTGTCAGTATTTTCTATGGTGTCTTCTGCCCCTGACATTCTCTCTTCTATCTCTTGTACTCTGTTGGTGATGCTTGCATCTATGACTCCTAATTTCTTTCCTAGGTTTTCTATCTCCAGAGCTGTCTCTCTTTCTGATTTCTTAATTATTTCTATTTCCGTTTTTAGATTCTGGATGGCTCTCCTCATTTCCTTCACCTGTTTGATTGTGTTTTCCTGTAGTTCTTTAAGGGATTTTTGTGTTTCCTCTTGAAGGACTTCTAGTTGTTTAACTGTGTTCTCCTGTACTTCTTTGAGGGTGCTATTTATGTCTTTCTTAAAGTCCTGTATCATCGTCCTGATAAGTGATTTTATATCTGAATCTTGTTTTTCCAGTGTGATGGTGTGTCCAGGACTTACTATGGTGGGAGTATTGGGTTCGGATGATGCCCAGTAACCTTCGTTTGTGTTGCTTATATTTTTATGCTTGCTTTCTGCCATTTGGTTATCTCTATTGTTACCTAGAGAGTTCCTGTGTGCCTGGGTCCTGCTGGTCCCAGTTACTCCTGGTGTTTGGACAGATATTTGGTCCTCCTCACCTCTGATCCTGGGTGTGTTAGAGCACCTGGAATGGAGCTTCCTGTGGGTGTGGTGGGACTGGTTGCAGAGCTTGCACACAAGGTTTGCTCAGGGCACCAGCCCTGACAGACTGGAAGGAATCTGAGCCCAGGTATTGTTTTTTTAATTTAATTTTTTTTCTTTTTTTTTTGGAGGGGAAACTGTGAAAGGAGATATCATATGACATTTAAATAAATAAAATATCTAATAAATTTTTTTCAGAAAAATAAAAAATATGAGTTTTTGTGTAATAAATACTCATTTTTAATATTTCCAATGTCAATATAACAGTATTAAAATGAGAAGAGATGTGCTTTTGAATTGAAAACTCTGTGACAATTAAACACTGATGCAGCTTACTTAAAACTAAATGCATTTTAAAGTATTTATACTGAATAATATGTACACATATTATATAACTAACATATAAAAGTAACTTTTGATAAAGGTTTTTGTTCAAATTACATACTTAATAACATTGTATTTTTATCATTATTGAAAAGACAATTTTATGTATATATATTTCATTCAATTTTTTACTAATAATTTTATTTATTTACATTTCAAATGATGTCCCCCTTCCTGTTTTCCCTTCAACAAAACCTCCATCCCATCACCTCTCTACCCTCTCCACTTTGCTGCCATGAGGGTGCTCCTCAACTCACTCACCCACTCCTGCTTCCCAACTGTAGCATCCCCTTAGCTGGGGAATCAAGCCTCTACAGGGCCAAGGGCCTTTTCTCCCACTAATGCCAGATAAGGCCATCCTCTGCCACATATGTATCTGGAGCCATAGCTCCCTCCATCTATAATCTTTTCACTGAAATTTTTTAATGTAATACATTCTGATCATGGTTGCCATTCTATTATCTCCTCTCAGATCATCCCTACCTCTCCAAAGCTCCACACCCTCTTTTTAGAAAAGAAATGCAAACAAACAAGCAAAAAACAACTATAACACAACAAACCAGGATAAAAAAAACAAACCAATAAAGAAAAATTATAAATTATTCATTCTTTCTTTCTTTCTTTTTTCTTCATCTTTCTTCTTTGTTTTTTATTTTATTTACTCTTTATTACACTCCAGATTTTATCCCACACCCATTCCACTCTCTGACTGTTCCATATCTCACACCTCTTCCCCCACCCCACCCCTATCTCCATGGGAATGTTACCAACCTTCCATACACCAAACCCCATCAGACCTCCCTACTCCCTGGGGTCTCCAGTCTCTCAAGAGTTAGGTGCATCATCTCTGACTGAAACTAGACACAGCAGTCCTCTGCTTTATATATGATGGGGCGGGGGGGAGCTCGTATCAGGTGGTGTGTGCTGCCTGGTTGGCAGTCCATTGTTTGAGAGATCTCGGAGGTCCAGGTTAATTGAGACTGCTGGTTCTCCTACAGGATCACCCTTCTCCTTAGCTTCTTTCAGCTGTTCCCTAATTCAACCACAGAGGCTTGCAGCTTCTGTCCATTGGTTAGGTGTAAATATCTGCATCTGACTCTTTCAGTTGCTTATTGGGTCTTTCAAAGGGCAGTCATGATAGATCCCTTTTTGTGAGCACTCCATAGCCTAAGTAATAGTGTCAGACCTTAGGACCTCCCCTTGAGCTGGATCCCACTTTGGGCCTGTCTCTGCACCTCCTTTTCCTCAAGCTCTTCTTCATTTTTGCCCTTGCAGTTCTTTTAGACAGTAACAATTATGGGTCAGAGTCTTTGATTGTGGGATAGCAACCCCATCCCTCAGTTGATGCCCCTTTCTTTCTGCTGGAGGTGGGCTCTACAGATTCCCACTCCCTACTGTAGGGCATTTCTTCTAAGGTCCCTTCCTTTGAGTCCTGAGAGTCTCTTATCTTCCAGGTCCCTGGAGGGATGCCCCCCCCACCTTACCTCCTGTTTCCATCTTTTCTGTTGGCCCTTAGGTCTTCGGTCCTTTTCCCCACCCAATACCTGATCATGTTTCTGTCTTCCCCACCATGTCCCCTTTCCCACCCAGAATCCGCCCTCCATGTCCCCTTTCTTTCTTTCTTTCTTTCTTTCTTTCTTTCTTTCTTTCTTTCTTTCTTTCTTTCTTTCTTTCTTCCTGCCTGTCTGTCTCTGTCTCTCACCCTCCTCTTTCACACACACACACACACACACACACACACATACACTAAATAAAATTCATAAAACACAAAATCTGAAAACATAATATGCAAGCAAAAGATTATTAAGACAAAAAGAAAATGACTTTTAAAAAGCAATATGAGACAAAAATTTCTACAAAATCTCCATTGAGGCAACTAATTACTCCTTTCAAGTGTTGCCAATTACAGACAGCTTCTTGATTAAGGATCAAAGTTGTGTCCACTTCTCTCCTCAGCCTCTCAGTGCTTTTGAGATGCTGCATAGTATCCCCTTATGCTCATATGTAATAATTTGTTTATAACTTCATCTATTGATCTAGACTAATTTCTTCCAGTTGTAGATAGTATAATGTTCTGTTTTGCTGGCCTCTTACATACCAGTAATATTATATCCATGTACTAGGGAGGTTGGTAGTTCAAATTCAAGGCATTTTGAATGCCAGAATTATAGTCACATAACATTATTTCCAGCAAGATAGAGCATTTACAATAGCCAGAGTTGAATGAAACTTTATGCAGGAGATAGTGTAGTGTCTTCAAAACGGACAAATGAAAAAACAGTTAAAAAGTATCTGTAATGGAATCTTGTGCAGAAGCATGTAGGAAGGATAGACCTAAAAAATGTACGTGAGCTAAGTCAAGCAAAAAAGACATTTATTCTACCATTCTAATTGCACAAAATTTGCCAAGGGAAATAGAATTGACAGCATGAAAAAGCAGACCAGTTGCTATTTGGCACCAGGCATAGGGCTAAGGATTATCTATAAAGAAAAAAAAATGAAAGGGAAGTTTTGACAATCAGGAAAAATATCTGTACTTTAGTAGAATAATGATTGCATTTGTGTAAATATATGTCACGATTGATAAAAAATCAAACTTAAATAGGTACATGCAAATTATACAAAATAAAAAGCATACAGCAGGCATCCTGCAAGACAAGGTTTTGATTTTTAGAAAAATGTCTTAAATACATTTTCTTGTTTTTCTTAAGAATGTAAGCTATTGGTGTTCTGTTCAGAAAAATTCCCCCTGTGCCCATGTGCTCTTTCCCACTTTCTTTTCTATTACTTTCAGTGTACCTGGTTTTATGTGGAGGTCTTTGATCCACTTGGACTTGAGCTTTATACAAGGAGATAGGAATGGATTGATTTGTATTCTTTTACATGCTAACCTCCAGTTGAGCCAGCACCATTTGTTGAAAATGCTGGATTTTATCCACTGGATGATTTTAGCTCCTTTGTCAAAGGTCAAGTAACCATAGGTTTGTGGGTTCATTTATGGGTCTTCAGTTCTTCAATGGAATCATTGATCCACCTGCTTGTCACTGTACCAATATCATGCAGTTTTTATCACAATTGCTCTGTAGTACAACTAAAGTTCAGGGATGGTGGTTCCACCAGAGGTTCTTTTATTGTTGAGAATAGTTTTCAATATCCTAGGTTTTTTGTTATTCCAGATGAATTTGCAAATTGTTCTTTCCAAGTCTGTGAAGAATTGAGTTAGAATTTTGATGGGGATTGCATTGAATCTCTAGATTGCTTTTGGCAAGATGGCCATTTTTACTATATTAATCTTGCCAATCCATGAGCATGGGAGATCTTTCAATCTTCTGAGATCTTCTTAAATTTCTTTCTTAAGAGACTTGAAGTTCTTAACTGAGGAATACCAAATGGTGGAGAAGCACCTACAGAAATGTTCAACATCCTTAGTCATCAGGGAAATGCACATCAAAACAACCCTGAGATGCTACCTCACACCAGTCAGAATGGCTAAGATCAAAAACTCAGGTGAGAGGTTGTGGAGAAAGAGGAAGACTCCTTCATTGCTGGTGGGATTGCAAGCTGGTACCACCACTCTGTAAATCAGTTCCTCAGGAAATTGGACATAGTACTACCTGAGGACCCAGCTATACCACTACTGGGCATATACCCAGAAGATGCTCCAACATGTAATAAGGACACATGGTTCACGATGTTCATAGCAGCCTTATTTATAATAGCCAGAAACTCTGAACAACCCAGATGTTCCTCAACAGAGGAATGGATACAGAAATTGTGGTACATCTACACAATGGAGTACTACTCAGCTATTAAAAACAATGAATTTATGAAATTCTTAGGGAAATGGATGGATCTGGAGAATATCATCCTGAGTGAGGTAACCCAATCACAAAAGAACACACATGGTATGCACTCTCTGATAAATGGATATTAGCCCAGAAGCTCAGAATACCCAAAATACAATCCACAAAACACAAGAAAGTCAAGAAGAAGAAAGACCAAAGTGTGGATACTTTGCTCCTTCTTAAAAGGGGAAACAAACTTCCCATGGAAGGAGTTGCACAGACAAACTATGGAATAAAGATTGAAGGAAGGAAAATCCAGAGACTGCTCCAACTGGGGATCCTTCCCATATTCAATCATCAAACCCAGATACTATTGTGGATGACAGCAAGTGCTGGCTGACAGGAGCCTCATATAGCGGTCTCCTGCGAGGCTCTGCCAGTGCCCTACTAATACAGAAGTAGAGGCTCACAGCCATCTATTGGACTGAGCAAAGGATCCCCAATGAATGAGCTAGAGAAAGGACCCAAGGAGCTGAAAACAAATATTAATATGAACTAACTAGTACCCTCAAAGCTCCCAGGGACTAAACCACCAACCAACGAGTACTTATGGTGGGATTCATGGCTCCATCAGCATATGTATAGCAGAGGATGGCCTAGTGGGTCATCAATTGGAGGAGAGGCCCTTGGTCGTATGAAGGTTCTATGCCCCAGTGTAGGGGAATGCCAGAGCCAGGAAGTGGGAGAGGGTGGGTTGGTGGGCAGGAGGGAGGGGGAGGGAACAGTTTTTTTTTTTTCCCAGAGGAAAAATTGGAAAAGGAGTTATCATTTGAAATGTAAATAAAGAAAATATCTAATTAAAAAAAGGAAAAAAAAAAAACCGATGTAAGTATTTTAAGGACCTGAAACAATGCAGGTTATCCAGAGTTCAGCTGCTTCCATTCTAGAGAAGTGAGGCTAGAGAAGCTGTCTGAAGACCTGTCAGACTTCAGTCAAATTCTCACACATCAACTGCCTCAGGCTCTAATACTGTTAGTTTATGAAAGATCTAGCTGTACATTAGTAATGAATAAATGAACTATTTTTGGGGAAAGTTAGTACAAAAAGAAAGAACATTCATCATCATTCTACCACTGAAATGGAAATTGTTTATATTTTGGCATATTCTTCAATTTTTAATGCATTTTTACATATCCCAGATAATATGGTTAGTGTTATTTTATAAGTACATTTTCACTCAATATTAAATCATTAACATTTTTTCTGTCAAACTTTCCATAAACATGAATTTAATAACTAGATAATAACTCATCCTATGCCAGTACCATAATTAACTAATGCTATTTTAATGGTGTTTAATTATTCTTTTAAACAGCAGATACATTGCCTCGCACATTGAAAGTTTTCCAGGCTATTTTCTGCTGAACAATTGTAGTATAAA
Organism: Mastomys coucha; assembly: GCF_008632895.1. Taxonomy (NCBI): domain Eukaryota; kingdom Metazoa; phylum Chordata; class Mammalia; order Rodentia; family Muridae; genus Mastomys; species Mastomys coucha. The sequence continues at coordinate 14,121,113 of NW_022196896.1, forward strand.
CTATATTATGAAGAATATCCTTGTGTCCCAACCTTTGCATTTTGTGAAAACCTTAAAGAAAAATTCCCAGAACTCAAATTTCTGTCCCTAATGCACAAAAAAAAAAAAAAATGCTAAAGACAGTTAATTGACATGTCAGATTATTTGATCTTGGAAGAAAGTAAAATGCTGCTATTTATGTTTTTCCAATGTTAGCAAAGGCAATTCAAAATAATTGAACATGATTCTGGGGGTTATACTACTTCTGTTAATGTATAAATGAGTAGTTAGCTAAAGGTAAAGTATTAAGCAGCTTCTTTCTTTTAAAAATAACCTTATGGTAGTCTTCTGAAAGCATGGTGCCTGACTGCTTTAAATCCTCTAAATTTCTCTAAATTCAATTTCTCTACTCAAAGTACTTGTACTGGCTAGTTTTGTGTCAGCTTGGCCCAAACTAGAATCATCAGAGAAGGGGGAGCATCAATTGAGAAAATACCTGCACAAAATAGGAGCTGTAGGCAAGCCTGTAGGATTTTTTTTTTTAATTAGTGAGTGATGGGTGAGGGGCCCACTATGAGGAATACCATCATTGAGATGCTGGTCCTAGTTTCTATTAGAAAGCAGGTTGAACAAGCCATGAAGACAGTAAGCAATATTTCTCCATGGCTGCTGCACCAGCTCCTGCCTCCCAGTTCCTGCCCTTTGAGTTCCTTTCTTGGCTTCCTTTAATGATGTGGAAGCTTAAGGCAAATAAACCCTTTATTCCTCGGGATGCTTTGGTCATGGTGTTTCATCGCAGCAATAGGAATCCTAACTAAGGCAGACTTTTATCTTGATTATAGTTTCTAAAAGTCTGTTTTGTCATTTCTGTCATTTTGGCATTTTCCATCTAGTTATGTCTTTGGAAAAATCACTGCTACTCTGACTCTTACTGTGTGGCAAATAACATAAAACTTACTCAGTCCTGTGTGAATCTGTGTGAATGTTCTGTTTTATCTTCTGAATGCCATAGCTGCCAGGAACCTGCAGTCCCTTCTTGTATTCCTTCTATTGTGCATAGGTATCTCTGTCAAACTCTCGGTTGCCTTGGGGGCAGAAACTGGGGCAGGTGAGTGTGGATCCATCTAGGAAAAGGCTAGAGAATGTCATGGTGCTGGCCTCTATTTCAGCCTTTCCTGACAAAGAACTGGAATTGTATTAAGTGAGGGGAAAGTTTCTCAATGTGTCTGATACAGATAGAAAAATTTATTATTCTCTATGAATAAAGTTCAATAATGACTTTATTGAATTTTTAGATGTTTATACAGATTTTTAAAACCTGGGAGGTGAAAGCAAAACAGGTTTACAGGTAATTACTTCTAGGTAATTTACTAAAATATGTTTAAAAATTTCTTACTGATCTCGTATTAATGTTCAGATATGTTACAAGATCATATTGATATGATATCACAAGCCAGTAGGTAAAGCTGTGATAACTGCAAACCAAGTTAGGTTTTTAAGAGCAATCAATGCAGCTCTCCAATTCTATAGATGAATTTATATTCATCTCCAATGAGGTGAAAGATAATATAAAATGGCTAGTCAAAAAGCTCATCAAAATCCCCTGGCAACTGCCCATTTTCTTGACTCCATTGCTATGCAGTTCATAAGGCACACCAAGCCTCCTGTCTGAGCCAGGTTCAAGGGTTCTGGAAAAACTGTTGTCGCTCAGACCATCTTACTTGACAGTCCTGGGCACTGAGGTCACTGACCCAGCATAAGGAAAGGTGGCCCAACAACAGTGACAAGCTGTATATTTGACATCCTTTACCCTCTTCTGAAGGTTCATTTCTGTTTGGATTCAAAATGACTTCATTTTCAACTACATGAGGAATTCATGTGGCCTCTAGAAACCTTCAGGACTCAAGGTAAAAGACACCTGTTCAATTTTGACATTAGAGTCAATGACAAAGAATTGCTTTGGCCTGTGTTTGAAGATTTAATGACAATTCTGACTTTTATCTTGAATATAAATAAAATAAAATAAAATACATAGATATTCAAGTCAGATTTTTAAAAAAAGTTCTACTGCTATGTGTATTAAGAAATATGTATTTTATTTTCTCAAAAGAATTCATTTTTTTCTTTCTCGCTTTTTTTTTTTTCATTTCTCTTCCTCCAGTTTGTTCTTCCTCCCAGCATGGAAATCTTTCTGACTTGGTCATTTCACACATACACACACATACTCACAAAACACACACATTCACACACACAAACATATACACGGACACACACAACACATACATAAACACACACCATATCCACACACAGACACACACAAACATACACACAGACCTACACATATATACACATATACAAAGAGACACACAAATGTACATACAGACAAATATCCATACACACACATCTATATATACATGTATATGTATATATGTATGTATACATGTATATATGTATATACACATGTATATGTATATGTAGATATATAGATACACAAACACACACACAAACATATGTATATACATACACAGATAAAAACACAAGCACAGGAACACAAAGTCACATACACATACAGACACACAAAGAGACACACACAGACAGACACACAAACACATATAAACACACAAATGTAGTCACACACATATGTATATACACATAGACACACTCAAATACACATACAAACAGATACAGAGAGACACACACATACACAGAAAAACTGACACACACACAGACATATAAACAAACACACACTGACAGACACAGACATGGGACTCAAAAGACACAAAAACATACAATCAAACATACATAGAAATATACAAAGCACACATACATACTCACACATACATACACACACATATAGATACAATGATAGACACAACCACACAGACAGCATACACATACATGTACACATACACATACATATTCATACATACACATACCTATACATACTAATACATAGATAAACACACATACACACAGACAAAGACACAGTCTCTCACACATACAAGACCACATACACACATGGACACATAGGTCCACATACAGACATAGACACACAGACATATAAACATGCTCACACAGGAACATACACAGGTACACAAACAGACACATATACACACAGAGAGACACGTAGATACACATATACACACAGACACAGAGATACACATAACACATACAAATACACAGAGATACAAATGCCCAGAGGAACACCTATTTGCGTAGATACACAGAGGCACAAAGTACATACATTTACAAACACATAATTACTGAGCTGAGGGAAGGAACCTGATAAAGGATGAAGACCTCCAACCTAGGTTTTTTTCCCACATAATGGAGGTGGGTCTCTGCAACCCTTCCCATCAGCTGCAAGAGGTGCAAGAGGTAGCCACACTGATAAAAGCTAGACTTGGCTCTAATCTATGAGCATAGCAGAACATCACTAGGAATCATTTTATTGATTTTTATTGATTTTTCTTCTTTTTTATGGGCTGTCACGTTTCTTTCTATTCTAGGTCTTTAGGCCATCCAGACTCCAGTTCCTGGTCATATAGACAGTCTCAGGCATGAACTCCCTACTGTAGCATGGGCCTTAAATTAGATTAGTCATTGGTTGACTACTCCCATAGGTTCTGCACCACCATTGCCCCATCACATTTTGCTGGTGGGACATTGTACAACAAAGGTTCTGTGGCTAGGTTGATATCCCAGTCTCATTGCTTGAAAACTAGCCTGGTTATAGAAGACAGCCAGTTTAGATTCCGTATGCCCCATTACTGGGCATATTAGCTAGGTTCAGACTCATAGATTCCTTGGAGTTTCCATTGCCCTAGGTTTCTAGCTTGTCCCAGAGATGCCCCATCATCCCTAGTTCTAGATGTCTCTCCAAGTATTCTCTCCCTCTGTCCTTTTGCAACCGGACACCTCCTGTCCCTATCCCCACCCATCCCTTATACAGCTCTCTTTCAAAGTCCACATATAATGCCTATTTTACTTTCCCTCTTCAGTGAGATTCAAGTGTCCCTTCCTTGTCATTTAGCTTCTTTGAGTCTGTGTGTTGTAGCATGGTTATCCTTTGCTTAACAGGTAATATCCATTTATAAGTGAATACACACTGTTTGTCTTTCTGTGTTCTGGGTTACTTCACTCAGAATCTTTTCTAGTTCCATTCATTTGCCTGCAGATTTCTTGATGTCATTGTTTTTAATAGCTGAGTAATAGTCCATTGTGTAAATGTACCACCATTTCTTTATGCTTCAGTTGAGGGAAATCTAGGTTCTTTCAAGGTTTTGGCTGTAACAAATAAAACTGCTATTAACATAGTTAATAAGTGTTCTGCGATGATAGAGCTTCTTTTGGATATATTCCCAGGAGTGGTACAGCTGGGTCTTGAGGTAGACATATTTCCAGTTTTCCAAGAAACAATCAAATTGATTTCCAAAGTGGCAGTACAAGTTTGCAGTCTCACCCTCAATGGAGGAATGTTCCTCATGCTCCACATCTTCCCCAGCGTAAGTTATTGCTTATAAATTTGATCTTAGTCACCTGTGGGATATAAGATGAAATCAAAGTCATTTTGATTTGCATTTCTTATTGCTAGAAATGTTGAAATTTTCTTTAAGTGGTTCTTGGCCTTTAAAGATTACTCTATTGGGAATTCTCTGTTTAGAGTTATACACTATTTTTAATTGGATTATTTTGTTATTGATTTCTAGTTTCATACATATATACATATATATATGTAGGTACATATATATATATATATGTAGGTATATATATACATATCTATAGGTATACATATATATATATGTAGGTATATATATATATATATATATGTAGGTATACATATATATATGTACATATGTATATATGATATAAGCCCTCTTTCAGATGTAGCGTTGGTGAAGATCCTTTACCACTCTGTAGGCTATTGTTTTGTCTTTTAGAAAATGCCTTTGACTTGAAGAGGCTTTTCATAAGGTCTCATTTATTAATTGTTTATCTTTTCTTGTTGTTTTCTAAGGGATTTATTCAACTCTTCTTTAAGGACCTCTATCATCTTCAAGAAGTTGATTTAAAGGTCTTTTCCTTATGCATAAGTTGTATTGGAATATTCTGAGTTTAATGTAGTAGGATAGCTGGCCTGGAAGAAATATTGACTTTGCTATTGTTAATTGTGTTCTTATGCTGCCATTTAGGCATCTGGGTTTGGAGCAAATACAGGTTTAGGTGCCAATTCCTGTGCCTGTCTTTTTGGGATGGATGTTTTGTTCCTTGGTTTCTATTTCCTCTTCTGGTTTTCTGGCTAGTGTGGTCTGTGGTTGAGCATAGGGTCTCCACCTGAATTGGGGGCAGGGACACAACAATGAGGGATAGGGTAAAGGGATCCAAAGAATGAGAGAGTTCCCCTGGTGGGTGGCCTACATGGACTTCTTGCAATTGGCTTCTACTCTCTTGTCACACATTTGTAAGAAAATTGTATGTAGGTCAATTTTTAATCATTTATTTATTGATTGATTGATTTATTGATTTGTTTGTTTATTTATTTCTTACGTATACTCCAGAATCTCTGGGGTCTCCAGACTCTTGAGGATTAGGTACATCTTCTCTGACTGAATCCAGACCTGGCAGTCTTTTGTTCTATATGAGTTGGCGGCCTCATATCAACTGGTATATGCTGCCTGGTTGGTAGTCCAGTGTTTCAGAGATCTTGGGGTTCATTGACACTGATTGTCCCCTCCTCCTCAGCATCTTCCAGGCTTTCCCTAATTTAACCTCAGGGGTCAGCAGCTTCTGCCCATTGGTTGGGTGCAAATATTTGCATCTGACTCTTTCAACTGCTTCTTGGGGCTTCCGGAGTGTTTTCATGCTAGGTGAGCACTCCATAGCCTCAGTAATAGTATCAGACCTCAGAACCTCCCCTTGAGCTGCATCCCACTTTGGGCCTGTCACTGGACCTTCTCTTCCTCAGGCTCCTTTCCATTTCCATCTCTGCTTTTCTTTCAAACAGGAACAATTATGGGTCAGAGTTTTGACTGTGGGATGACAACCCCCTCCCTCACTTGGTGCCCTGTCTTCCTGCTGGAGGTGGGCTATATATATATTCTCTCTCCCTACTGCCTGGTACTTCATCTAAGGTCCCTTCCTTTGAGTCCTGAGAGTCTCTCACCTGCCCAGTCTCTGGTGCATTATGGAGGGTCCCCCATCTCCTATCTCCCAAGGTTGCCTGTTTCCATTCTTTCTGCTGGCCTTCAGGGCTTCAGTCCTTTTCCCTCACCCAATACCAGATCAGGTCCCCTTCTTCCCCTATCCCTGTCCACTTTCCCTCCCTCCCAACTTGTGATTTCTTTCTTCTCCCTCCAAAGTGGGGCTGAGGCACTCTCACTTGGGCCCTTCAGCTTTTTGATCTTTTTGAATACAGTCGACTGTTTCTTGAGCATTATGTACTCTTTTTTTTTTTTTTTTTTTTTTTTGGTTTGGCTAATATCCACTTATTAGTGAGTACCTACCATGCATATCCTTTTGGGTCTGAGTTATCTCACTCAGGAGGATATTTTCTAGTTCCATCCATTTGCCTGCAAAACTCATCTTGTTCTTAATAGCTGAGTAGTATTCCATTGTGTAAATGAACCACATTTTCTGTTTCCATTCTTCTGTTGTGGGACATCTAGGTTGTTTCCAGCTTCTGGCTATCACAAACAAGGCAGCTATGAATGTAGAAGAATATGTGGCATGGCTGGTCATCTTTTGATATATTCCTGAGAGTGGTATTGCTGGATCTTCAGGTAGATCTATTTCCAATTTTCTGAAGAACATCCAAATGGATTTCCAGAGTGTTTGTACCAGTTTGCAATCCAACCAGCAATGGAGGAGTTTTCTTCTTTCTCAACATCTTCTCCAACATGTGCTGTCACTTTAGGTTTTGATCATAGCCATTCTGATTGGTGTAAGGTGGAATCTCTGGGTCATTTTGATTTGCATGTCTCTGATCACTAAGGACCTTGAACATTTCTTTAGGTGCTTCTCAACCATTTGAGATTCCTGTTTTGAATTCTCAGTTTGGTTCTATACCCCATTTTTTGATTGGATTGTTTTTTTGTTGTTGTGGTTTGTTTTGTTTTTTATTTTATTTTATTTTGCTGGTTAAGCAATCTACAAATTCAATGTGAACCCCATCAAAATCCCAACACAATTCATCAAAGACATGGAAAGAGCAATTCTCAAATTCATCTGGAAAGGCAAAACACCCAGAAAAGCAAAAACAATTCTTAACAATAAAAGAATAGCTGGGGGAATCATCATCCCTGACCTCAAGCTTTACTACAGCAATAGTGAAAAAAACTGGATGGTATTACTACAGAGACAGGCATGTAGATCAATAAAATAGAATTGAAGACCCAGGAATAAAACTACACACTGATGTACACTTGATCTTTGGCAAAGAAGCCAAAAATATACAATGGAAAAAATAAAGAATCTTCAATAAGTGTTGTTGGTCTAACTGGTTGTCTATATGTAGAAAAATGAAATAGAACCATATTTGTCACCTTGCACAAAGCTCAAATCCAAGTGGATCATGGACCCTTGAACTCATTGGCACAGGGGGAAATTTCCTAAACAGAACTCTAATGGGTCATGCTCTAAGATCAAAAATTGATAAATGGGACCTTATGAAACTGGAAAGCTTTTTTAGGTAAAGGACATAGTCAATAAGACAAACCGGCAACCTACAGATTGGGAGAAATTCTTCACTAACCCCACATCTGATAGAAGGCATTCTTTTTTTTATTGGTTATTTTATTTATTTACATTTCAAATGTTATCCCCTTTCCTGTTTTCTGAACAAACCCCTTATCCCATCCCTACCCCCTGCTTCTGTGAGGTTGCTCCCCCACCCACACACCCTTTCCAACCTAACAGCCCTGGCATTTCCCTACATTGGGGCATCAAGTCTTCACAGGACCAAGGACCTCTCCTCCCCTTGATGCTAGTTAAGGCCATCCTCTGTTATACATGCAGCTGGAGCTATGGAGACACACGAGGATGTGTACTCTTTGGTTGGTGGTTTAGTCTCTGGGAGTCCTGGAGTATCTGGTTGGTTGATACTGTTTTTCTTCTTATGGGGTTTTCTGAAATGCTTGACTATGATTATTAAATGGAGATCCAGGTGTTGGAGAGATGGCACAGTGATTATGAGCATTAGTTGTTTTAGTCTCAGGTCCCATTCTAAGCACCCAGTGGCTCACAACCTTCTCTATCTTCAATTCAAAGGCTTCCTGCATTGTCTTTGGGCCTTTCTAAAACTGTACACGATAGAACACATGATAAGATCAAAATAATGAATAAAATTTGAAAAAATCATGTTGAGAAAAATTAAGTAATATCTACCAATAACTTGTAGACTATATTTAGATTTTTTGTCCCCAACATACACACAGTACCCCCCCAACACACACACACATATGTGTGCAGGGTAGGGGATGGGAATCAATTTCATATCAAATGTACTTCTAAAATAAAGAATTATGAATAGATCGAAATAAAGTATAAACTGTCATTTTGTGGTAGCAATGGGCAGTAGAAGATAGTAGTGGAGAAGTTCTAATAGAACAATCTGAGTAAGTAATTTCAGGAGGTGAAAAATGTGATTATGTTTTCCACATTGCCTTCAGTATGCATGAATAAAGAATGTAGTAAAATAAGTACCAAATGTCTTCTCTCTGTGGGAAGAAAAGATAGAAGCAAGGTAGGAGGTGAAATGACTCCTCCAAGGCAGCTTTACTATAAATTTTTCTTTAATTGGTATTTCACCATTTTAAATGTATTTAATGTTTTCATGTGTTAAATAAGCCTTTGTCTTCTTCTCATGTTAGAAGATCTCATTTAAAACACTAATGTTTTTGTTGATTAACATGAACTTGTGTTTGTAACACTTTCTCATATTTTGTTTACCTTCTAATTTTTCATAATTTTTGGTTCTCTGAATTTTGATTCCAAAGAACCTTAGAATTTCCATAATAATTTATTATTTGTATATTAGAGTAAAATGTTTCATTTAGAGAGTAGAAATAATGTACTCTGAATTTTCAGTCACATAAAACATTAATTATGCAGAATATTTTTATTATAATATAAAGACTGAGTTCTAATAGAACAATCTGAGTAAGTAACTTCAGTGGGTGAAGTATTTGATAATGTTTTCCATATTGCCTTCAATATAATGAATAATGAATGTATTAAGATATATACCAAATTTAAGAAACCTGTTTTTTATTAGTATATATTAACCATCTCAATAAATTTAAGAGTCAGTTGATATCATTTATAACTTTACTGTTTCAGTCAAGTAATTCTTGTATCTTTATCCATATTATATTACTAGGATTTAAGTAAGACAGTAATATTTCACTAGGTTATTTACCAAAAATTATTAAACATGCTTTGAGTATAATTGTTTTTGAGGTGTTTTATTATTTTGTAGTCAATTCAATTCTGTTTTTCATAATTTCAGTACCAATTATTAAATCTGAGGAATGAGAAAATATAAGGGAAAGTTATACCATGTTATGAGCTTAGAACATTTGATTCAATGTTCCTAGTTTGAATTCTTATAGAAAATTGCAAATTCAGTAAAATTGTATATTATCCAAAATAATTATATAATAGTGTTAAGAAAAAGGTACTAGAAAATATATTCTATTTAAGAATACCACTGAAACATATACACATAACTTCTAGAAGTGCTAAGGTCTCTAGTAAGATATATAACAGATTATAAGATAAATATGGCTGAATCATTAAAACATATAACACACTTTTATTAAAATGGATAAATTAACTGTCAATATGTAGTGTTAGTGCTCTAGCAGGACCTTAGAAACATGACATATTATGTAAGTAATATTTTAATTCACTTATTTAATTGAAAATATTTAAGTATCTTAATAAACCTAGCAGCCGATATTTGAGTTACCAGTAGGTAGAGAAATGGAATCAACAAGTAAATTGTTTCAAATGCTTGCTCAACACTATGAGCAAAGAAAAGAATGGGAAAAGTGGATGTGAAGTTACTATTCCAATCTGGCCTTACTGTAGTGAAAAGGCTGCAAGGAGGGTTTTAAAAAGCATTTTAGTGGACAGAAAAGTTCATCAGCAGGAAAGTATAGCTTTCTCTTTTCTCATCATGATATAGAGAGTAATACCTGATTATGCAAGTAGGAAAAATTGTTCAATAATAGATAAAATGGTCAATTGCAGTTTACCCTCAAATCCACAAAAGTAAGTAGAATAAAAGTAGCCTATTCCCAGTGAAGTAAAGAAAATTGAAATACAAGAAATGTACAGTTAAATTAGAAACAAGACAAGTTAAATTATAAACTAAGTGTGAATAGACATATTTTTCTCATTACAAGAGTTGGGTTAATATGTATAAGAAAAATTTAAAAGTAAACTCATAATACTGAATTAATGGTATCCAAGCACCAAAATGTGAACCAATTAATATCAGTCAAAACTAAAAATAAAAGATGCCAGAAATGATATCAGGTCTGGTAAATCATTATCAAAAGGCCGATGATGACAAGTACTAACTGATGAAATTTATAACTTTAAAATTGTGCCATGTATTTCCATTTAACAGGCCAAAAATCTCTGAATCCACTTTTGGGTGGAATGAGGTGACTAAAGAGTTGATCAACAAGCTCAATAACACTGAGTACCCCAACCTGGCCTATTAGGTGGGTCTACCTTTCCCCCTGCCTACCCAAAGGTCTACAGCTTCTGAATCTACTTTATTCACAAGCCTACTTTGCAAGATAATTGTCTTTTCCCTTTCCTAATACTCCCACCACCTACTGCTGTCTTTACACCAACTGGCATACCTCTAGACCTGTGATTTAGAAGTCATCTTTGCCTGGTCCAAATAAACACTCATGTAAGGAGTTTTATTCTTACTATCTTTAATAGTTCATATTCTGCCCTGGCCCCAACTAAGGTAAAGAATTCTCCTATCAGACACAAAACAAATAAGTCAACATCCCCAGGTGACATTACCAAAATAAAAATTAAAAACAATATGAATGGACAAGAAAACATCTCCCCTAGATCCCATAGAGTGTATTCTATTGACAATTATCCAGGATACTAACTGTATAGGAAAACAATAAACACCTGATATGGAAACATAAGTAAACAAAAGAATATTCAGGATTTGAAATTAGAATTCAGTAGAAAGAGAACTATTAACGATAACTCAAGCTGGAATGAAGATGGTATTGACAAACTCAATAATCCAACTAGATAATTCAAGAGATGTCTTACAAAGTGAATTGAACAAGTAGAAGATAGAATATCAGGACTCAGATATAAAGTATAAGGAAAGGTGAAATAAGTAATTAACAAGAAAGGAACAGCCAGGAAATCTGGGACATCACAAAAAGGCAAAAGCTTTCCAATGATAGGAATGGATGTGGGAGGAGAATCCCAGGTCTCAATGACATAGACAGGATAGTTAAACAACATTGTAGAAGCAATGTTCACCAAGCTCATAAAAGTCATGTGCAAACAGATGCAAGAAACACAGATCACTAAACAGAGAATACAAGAAAAGATTTACCCTGTGGAATAAAATGCTCAAAAGAACAAATATATAGAACAAGTAAAAATTAGTAAAAGCTTAGGAGAAAAGAAGCTACATATAAGTAAAGCTTGTGAGGATAACAGTTTGTTTCTCTATGTAGACTGAAAACTAGAAATAACCTGTAGCAATGCTCTCTAAATTTTAAATGGCAACTGAAAAATAAATTACTCTGCCTGGCAAAACTATCTGCCACAGGAAGAAGCAAAAGTAAAACTTTCTATTATTACTAACAGCCTTTTAAAAAATGACCCCAAAACAACCCCAAAGTGAATACTAGAAGTAATATTTTGAATTGAAAAGGGGATAAGTACAGCCAAATGACTCCAGAGACAAAACATACAAACAAATTCATAACCAACAAAACACAAACAGCTACTCAGAACATGAAACAACAAAATTAGAACAAAACGAATGTGTACAACACATACGTTTTGATAACTGTGAATATTTATGTCTTCAACTGGCTAATCAAAAGACATTGCTTGGCTAGTGAGTTAAAAAATAAAATCCACCTATCTGTTGGGTACAATAAACTCATCTTAGCTTTAAAGATAAGCATCGCTCTAAGTGAAGATGGCAAAAAGCATTCTAAACAAATCAGGTCAGAAGGCAAGCAGGCACTGCCAACCTAATAACTGAAAAACTAGACTTCAAACAAACTAATTTGAGGAGACAGAAAAGGATACTTCACCCTAATCAAGGAACATTTTATCAAGAAAATATTGGAATAATATATATTTTATTATACATTAATATATTATATAGTATTATATATCAATATATAATATTCAAATATATTATATGCATATATTTATAATATATAATTTGAAATATATAAAATGTATACTTATATATTTAATATATATTTACACATATATATTTAAAATCTGGTGAATCAAATTTCATAAAAATCATGCTTTTGTAATTATAGGCACATATTAATATCAACCCAATAATAGATGGTGATTTAAACATTTTACTTTCTTCTGCAAATATCTAGAGAGAGAAATCAGAAATTAAGTAATACCTTATATAAAACAGACTTAACAAGTATCTATTCTACCCCCAACTATACATGTGCTTGTAGGTCTGAAAACTTCTGTAAACTAGACTACATTCTGGGACACAAAACACATTTAAAATATTTTTACCTCGAAATAATTCTATGTATTCTATTCTGACTATTATGTAATTAAAATGAAATTTCACATGAAATAAATCTCTAGTAAGTCCATAAACTCATGGATATTAAACAAGTAGTTAACAAATACTGTATGAGTCAAAAAATAAATTAAAAAGGAATAAAAAGTAATTCCTGAAACTAAAGGAAAATGAAAACAATACAGGAAAAAATTCTGGGACACATTAAGAGCATTTCTAAGAGTAAAATTTACAACCCAAATGCTTATATTAAAAAAAAAAATCAAAAATGGAGGAGCACAAAGGCCTGTAAAATGCAACTCAAGAATTAAAAAAGAAAGAACAACAACAAAAAAGGAAATAACTAATCAAAAACAACTGAACAAAAAATCCCATAGAAATCCACTAAATTCAGTAAATAAAATTTGGTAAATTTATGAAGAACAAAATCAATAACAGTATGAACAGAAACTCAAATGTTCACATAAATTATTAAAATTTACTAACCCAGAAATATTCCTGTCCAAATGAAATACAGGGACAAGAAAGTGGAATAGAGACTCAAGGATAGGCCATCCAGAGACCACCCCACTTAGGGATCCACCCCAGCTGCAGACACCAAACCCAAACACTACAGCTGATACCAAGAAGTGCTTGCTGACAGGAGCTTGGTATGGCTGTTGCCTGAGAGGCTCTACCAGCACCTGACAAATACAGATACTCACAGCCAACCATTGGACTGAGCCCAGGGACCCAAATAGAAGAGCTAGGACAGGACTGAAGTAGCTGAAGGGGATTGTTACCCGATTGGAAGAACAATATCAACTAATCAGACCACCCAGAGCTCCCAGAGACTAACCCACCACCGAAGAGTATAAATGGAGGGATTCATGGTTCTAGAATCATATGTAGCAGAAGATGGCCCATGGGAGGGTAGGCCCTTCATCCTATGGAGGTTAGATAATCCAGGGTAGGGGATTGGTAGAGTGGTGAGGCAGCGGTGGGTGAGTAGGCAGAGGAGCACCCTCATAGAGAGAAAGGGGAGGTTGGAGAGAGGGGATGGAATGACGGGTTATGGAGGGATAACCAGGAAGGAGATATTGTCTGAAATGTAAATGAATAAAAAATATCAGTATAAGCTAGTTCTTTGAAAAAATAAACAGTGTCTCAACAGAACCTTGAGAAAAAAAGAGAAAGAAGTGAAATTAACATAATTCAGGATAAACAGTAGCATCATAGCAGATACCAAAGAAATTCAGAATATTATAATGAATAATTCTTATAAAAAGTTATAAATCTGTACTGTATTACATTGTAGGAGGGAGGAGGGTGATGTATAAACTTTTTGGTTCATTCAAAATACCAACTCTAAACAAAAAGAGCAAGACCCTAAATGGATCCAGAATAAATAAAAAGATCAAAGCAGTAATTAGATAGATAAATGGCAGCACCCACCATCCTTTATAAGAGTATTTACAGCTAATCCTTCTTGTTGCTAAAAAAGGAGACAAAGAGAGAGAGAGAGAGAGAGAGAGAGAGAGAGAGAGAGAGAGAGAGAGAGAAGAAAGAAAGACATGGAAAAAAGGAAGGAAGGAAGAGAAGAAAGGTGGAGGGGGAGGAGGAAGGGAGGAAGAAAGAAAAAAATGGAAAAAAGAAAGAAAGAAGAAACAAAAAGAAGAAAAAGAAAAAAGAGCACTTTCCAGATTGTTTTATGAAATCAGTGTTACTCTAAAACCAGGCAAAGCAAACAAACATAAAACAAAACAAAACAAACAAACAAACAAAAACAAATCAACAGAACAATATGAAAATGACATAGATTAAAGAATTCTCAATAAAATTCTAGCAACTTGAAAATACAGACATACAACAAGAAGATCAAATATCATTATCCACTAGATTTATCTGAGAAAAGAAGGATGATCAACATATCAATATTTATCAGTGAACAAATATAATAAAATATAAAAATGAACACAAAAACAAATAATGCGCAGTACCCTCAATAGTTGTAAAAAAAAAAAAGAAAGAAAGAAAGAAAGAAAAAAATGACAAATCCAACAAGATGAAAGTTCTAGAAAGATCTGGACTAGATGAAATAAAGTTTATGTATGCCAAATGCACAGCCATGATTATATTAGATGATCTTAAATGAAGAAAAGTGGAAGGAATTACATCAACTCTTGGAATGAATCTGGCCCATTGTCTACACTTCTTTTCAATATAGTGCTCAAAGTATTTTATCCAGAGCAGTAAATCAATATACAAAAACAGAAGCAATAAATGTAGAAAAAGGAGTCAAACCATCCCTATTTGAAAATGTAATGGTATTTTACATGGTTGATTCCAATGATGCCGCCAGAAAATTTCTAGAAACAATAAAACAATCAGCAAAGTAATTATCAGCAATTTATAAATAATATCAAGACTTTGTTTTCTTTCCTTTTTATTGGTTATTTTATTTATTTACATTTCAAATGTCGCACTCCTTATGGTTTCCCCTCTGCAAACCCCCCATCCTAACCCTTGTCCCCTTTGTCTCTAAGAGGATGCTATTCCATCCACTCACCTACTCCTTCTTCACTACTTTTAACATTGGTCTACCTTGGGGCATCAAGCCTCACAGGACTGACTTATCAGTCATCAAAGGGAGGGGTGGCCCTTGCACCTTTTCAACAACAACAACAACAACAACAACAACAATAATAATAATAATAAACATGGAAACATCCCCACTCACAATATCCTCAAGGACAATAGCGTTTTTGTATTAAACATAATCAAGGGCAACAAAGACATCTATAAAGAATAACTGAAGAGGCTTAGAAACACACTAGAAAGTGAAAAGGCATCCTGTGTCCCTGGAATGGTAGAATTAGTATTGAGAAAATGGCCTTCCCATCAAAAGCCACCTCAAAGTGTCCACTGCGTCCTTCATAGAAATAAAAAAAATATATATATGAAATTCACTTATAAAATGCTTAGGTCATCAAAGAAATCTTGACAAAAATAACATTTCTGGAGAGATTTACTGTCCATGTTTCAACATATACTTTACAGCTATAGAAACCAATAAAGTATAGGCATAAAAATAGACACATCAAACAATAAAGTACAATAAAAGACACGAACATGAGTATATGTAACTGTTGACATCTGATATTTGACAATGACTCCAAAAATATATACTGGGAAACAAAACAAAGTAAAATAATATCTTAAACAAAGCTGAGAAAACTGACTAGATGCAGGAAAAAGAAATTAGACTATTTTGTAACTCTGCACAAAATATAGCTCTGAGTAGATTAATACATCAACTAGAAACCTCAAATGTTAAAACTTTGAGAAGAAATTATAGGCAATATGTTAGAAGACAAACAAACACAGAAAAGTAATTTATGAATAGGACTCTGTTTGCCAAAGAATACGTGCCATCAATTGGTATCAAAATTAAAAATCTTTTTATAGCTTTAAAATATCTATCCAATGGTGAGCAGCACACAGAGTAGAAAAGAATCAATTCCAGCTATATATTAGATAGAAGGTTAATAGGCAAACATGTCAGAAATCTATCAAACAAACAAACAAACAATATCAAGGACAAGTGACCTAGTTAAAATATGTGCTATAATTCTGAATTAAGAGACCTCAACATAAAAAAGTAAAAAAGAGTAACATTGTTCGTCAATGTTCAGTGCTGTCCATTCACCATAGCTAGAATATAGAAACTATGTAAATATGCTTCACTAGATGAATGGATAATAAAAATGTGGTCCATAACATAAAAGAATACTATTCAACTATAATGAAAAAATGCAATTATGATACGTTTAGGTAAATCAATGTATCTAGAGAAGATTGAGTCAGACCACCCAAGCCCTGAAAAACAATAACAAATCTTTTCTCTCATTTTCTCTTAGCTCCAAATTTTCAGATGTGAATATATAATATGAAACATCTGCCGAAAGCAGGAAAACATAATTGGAAAATAGGAGGGAGATTCTGTCAGGAAAATAACTGGGCATAGGTAATATTGACAGGAAAATGGAAAAACAGTGAGGGATTTTATAATTGGAGATAGTGGAGGGAGTTCAGTACAGAAGAAATGGTGAGTAAAGACAAATAACAGCAAAGATTTTTGAGAAAACATCAACAATTTTATTTTCCTAAAATTACACACAATATATACAAAGACAACACAATGCACACAGTCTTAACTGAAATTATGCTTCTTGGATGATCATGTTCCCAAGAGCCATAAGATATCTAACAAAAATCCAAGTACCACACATAAGGATCTTCATTTAGGCTGTAGTTCAGTTTAGTACAAGTGATTATCAAAACATAAGCTATTGATGTTGCCTTCATTGTCTCACAGAGGTTGAAGATGCATTGCTATTGCAGAAGACACCGGAATGAGGACCCAGGACTCAGTTGATTTTAAGCAGACCTCACCTGAATACCTTCTTCCTGTGCCCTGGCTTTCAGAAGTAGAGGCTCACAGCTATCCATTGGACTGAGTACAGGGTCCCCAATGAAGGAACTAGAGAAAGGACCTAAGGAGCTGAAGGGCTTGCACCCCCTTAGGATGAACAACAATATGAACTAACTAGTACCCTCAGAGCTCCCAGGGAGTAAACCACTAACCAAAGAGTACACATGGTGGGACTTATGGCTCCAGCAGCATATGGGAGGAGAGGTCCTTGGCCCTGTGAAGGCTCTGTCCCAGTGTAGGGGAATGCCAGGGGCAGGAAACAGGAGAGGGTGGAGTAGTGAGCAGGGGGACGGGAGAGGAAACAGGGGTTTGTTTGTTTGTTTGTTTATTTTATTTTATTTTATTTCTATTTTTTTGGAGGGGAACCTGGGAAAGGAGATATTGTATGACTTGTAAATAAAGAAAACATCTAATTAAAAAAAAGAATAGTTGAGACAGAGGAACAGTCAGTTTTCTTTAAAAATGTAGAACATGTTCTAGTGGATGATCATGCATACATGACTATTTGGGTAGTATGAATTGCTCTTTGATGTTCTTTAATTAAATTTTAAAATAAAGTATATTTGGGTAGTTTATGTAGAGTGTGTGGATCTAGGAAGAGCTGTGGCAATGTACAAGATGATAACACATTGTATGCAACTCCCAATGCACTAATAGAATAAGTTTTGAAAAAATGAGAGAGGAATAAATGTATGTTTTCTAGTGCAAAGCAGAGGGAAATGTCCCACCCATAGTTGATAAGGGGGAAACTTCTCACATCAATTAAAAGAATCAGAACATAGTCCAACTACCAGGTGGTTCTAGATCCTGTCAAGTTTATAATTATCACTAACCTCAAATCTATCCCATTAGGGTGGAGATATAAAATCAAATCTTATGTCATGCTTAATTACCAAATGAAACAAGGTCATAATTCTGCCTAATATGATGCAATATGACATAAAACCACAAACACATTATTTTTACCCAGAGTAGGTGGCAAACTTCCTTGAAGGATCCTTACTCCTTTAATGTCAGATGACTTAAATATGATAATATAGAATTATAACACTTTGCCATAGATAATTATCCCAATTGAGGTTACCATAATAAAAATAGAAGACAGAAACATAAATATTATTTTAATATATATGTATATATTTAATCTCAAGGATAATTTTAACAATATAGATCAAATGTTCAGGGCAATTTTCATTTCTACATCTGTTGATGAGACATTAGCTAGCATTTACAAATACTTTCATCTACTATGTAATCTATATTTCCTAAATTCTCAAGAAATACTCCAACAATTCTTGGTTTGAATGTTCTTTGAATCAATATCCTACATATGATACTATTTCTCCTGTAACTAGGGTTAATGGGTAAAAAGTTATGTGTATGTTCATCTGAAGGGGTCTGAACTTTTTATTATTTTGCTTGGATTAGGATGTTGTAGCTTCTCATTGGTCTTAACCACAGGACATGTTATCAGTAAGAAACAACCTAAGGGGTTTCTTTTACTCAAGACATACTCTTCGTGACCTCCACTATGAAGAAGTACTTCCTCTTCTCTGGATAGTCTGAAACAATCACTTCTCCTAGCATTATTATTCCTTCCTTAACCTGTTAATAAAAGAACGTCAGGAGCACAGTGTGTCCAGGAAGAAGTCTTAATTTCCAGTTCAATGAGAAGTAGTCTGATACAACTTGTGTAGTCTGATACCCCTCCAAATGTTCAAGTGTTTGTTGGTGGCACTAAACTTTGCAAACCTTCTAGGGATGCAATATGGTTTTTAGTTCAGTATTTCTCTGATAGAAGTGATTCTGAAGTCTTTATTTGGCATTTTGAACCCCCCTTTTCCATATAGATATGTGTGGCTTTAAAAAAAATTTTATTGATTCTTTGGGAGTCTCACATCATGCACACAGTTAAGCTTATCTTCCTGTCCCTCATTTTTGCTCTTCACCCATGAGACCTCACCCACAAATTAACACACACACACACACACACACACACAACACCAATAACAACAAAATAAATCATAGAAACATTTCATCTACCTTTCTAATTTATGTCCACTTGATCTCCTTTAGTTGTCTTATCGCTCTGGCTAGAACTTCAAGTACTATATTGAGTAGATAGGGGAAGAGTGAACAGCCTGTCTTCTCTCTGATGTTAGTGGAATTACTTTTAAGTTTCCTTCCATTTAGTTTGATGTTGGTCATTGACTTACTATATATTAAACATAATTTTAAAATGTTGTTAGTTATGCCTCTTGCAGAGAGAAGTTTTTGCAGTGTGATTCTTTGGTTTTGATCTTTAGTATTAGTGTTCCTGTTTTCCTTCTTCTTTGCCCTCCCATCACACCACACTTAGCACTTACCATTCTATTATTCCCATACCTATTTAAGTCACTGAATTCTATCTTGCAACCCTAGACAGCACTCTCCTATCATGGCCTCTTAAGAATTTCTTGATCGTTGTCGGTATTCCAAAGGAGAAGCACCAATATGAAAAAAGATTCAAAGTCACTACTGAAAACCAAGACCCAACATGCATCAGTTGCTTTTCTGGGTTTCTGATACCTTACTAAGAATGAGCTTTCCATCCATTTATTTATGAATTTAATAATTCTTCATTTTCCTAACAGTTCTAAATATTCTGTTTTGTAAATATTTCACATTTTTATTATTCATGCCTGTATTGTTTGGTACCTAGGTTTTTTTCTACTTCCTGGCCATTCTGAATAGAACAACAATAAACGTAAACGAACAAGTGTCTCAGTAGTAAAATGCAGAGACTTGGAGTAAATGCTCGATGGAGGTATATCTGGAGCTTGTGTTAGATTTATTTTTAGCTTCTTGAAGGACCTCCCCATGACTTTATAGTGACTGCACGAAGAGTTTTCACTTTTACCAATAGTGAATAGTGTTTCCATTTTCCCATATCCATGCCAGTATTTGCAGTCATTTTAAAAATTCTTTGTCATTCTCACTGATTTAAGATGAAATATCAAAGTAATTGTAATCTTCATTTCCTTCATGGATAAGAATGTTGAACATTTATTTGAATGCTTCTCAACCATTTATATTTCACTTTTTGAAAATTCTCTGAATCCATGCCCCATTATTTAGAAGTTGTACAAATGTCTTATTAAAATATATATGCTTTTTTATTTTTTAATTAAAATGTGATTGTATCTTTTCCCTTTTTTCCCTTCTACCGGTTTCATGTAAGTGCCCTGCCACACCCATGTCCTTTTCAAATTCATGGCTAGCTCATTAACTGAGATCATAGAGGATAATTTTACAAGCCTAGAGAAAGCAAGTAACATCTAAATACAAGCATTCAGACAACAAATATGCACTACAAACAACAGCTTCTCCATGAAATGTAATCAAGATATCACTTCTTCAAAGTAATAGAAAAATCACTAATGGAAAAATACCAACTGATATTCAAAAACAAGCATCAGAATAGCATCAGATAATTTACAAGGACCTTAAAAGGTATATAAATATTTAATAATGCATTTCAAGCCTTGAAAATAAATAATTTCCAACTAAAATCATTATTCTTTGCAACATTACCTCTCAAAATTAATCAAGAAATAAACAATAAAGACATTTAAACATAAACATAATGTTAAGACAATTTATAGCAGCAATGAAAAATTTTAAAGGAATATTATATGTGGAAGAATAAAGGCATTTTAATCCCTGAGACATTTTGTGGAAAAGCAACTAATAAACAATCTGAGAAGAAACCAAACAGGTCCAATGTAGTTAATCAGCAAATTCCTCATCCTAAAAAGAGGAAAAGACAATGAATATCTATAATACAATTAATGAATAGAATCATAGGAAATTCCAAGAATCTAGTAATAATAATTTTCAATCAAATAGACTCAACTCATGAATAATAAAACAGAGAAAAACTGAGGAGATTAAAAATCAAAATCCAGCTTCATGCTATTGGTTAGCACTATGAAAATGCAACTCTATGTTGTATTTAAAGAGCAAAAATGTTATAGCCCACCGAAGCAGAAGATGTAAACAAGTAGGTATTGAAAGTTATATGTATATTAAGTAGATTCTGAACCTAGGTGGTTAGAAGATAATGAAAGACTTATTGAAACGTCATACACGGAAAAGCTCAAAATTGGACATTTTCACTGCTGAATTGTTCCAAGCTTTTAAGGCACATCGAACAATACTCCTAAAACTATTTCACAAAAGACGCAGGGATACAGAAGCAGAGAATCATTTGTGAAACAAGTATCAGCCTGCTTTCAAAAAAAAAAAAAATGAAGACATAACACTTCCCACAATGAAAAAGAAAGAAAAATAAGAAAAAAATTCACAAATTTCCCCAGTGAATATAAAAACCATTTAAAAAAAATAAAAAAGTAAAATGTATGCAAAACAAAATCAAGAATACTCAGTCCAAATAATTTTTGACATTACGCCCTGTCTAAGATAGCTGATAGTGTATCTCTCAAGAGAATTTTGTTTGGTTGTCTTTGAAAAACTGCATCAAGGATATTGTGAATTGTAATTGAGTTGGTTTCATCTCAGAGATTCAAGGCTGGCTTGACATATGCAAATAATTAAATGTTATATAATATAAAATTAAAAATAAAATTAAGGATACAAATCATATAATAATCTTGATAGATGTAGCAAAATATTTGACAATGTTCAGCATGCCTTTATGATAAAAATTCTGAAGAGATTTGTAAATAAATGCAGCATTCACTAAAATAATAAAATTTTACATGATAAATACATGTCCAACATTTATTTGAGAATATTTGTTCTAAAAGTGGAATTAGCAAGTATATGCACTCTGTTCACTATTATTCAATGTGTTCAACCAACTTTAAAGATATAAAACTTATAAAAATAAGAAAAAGTAAAATTTAATGATCTCTATTCTCAGAAGGCAAAATTCTATATAAATATCCTAGGGGTTCCACCATGAAAGCATCCAATTTGAAAAAGATTTTTGCAATTTGCAAGACACAAAATATTTAAAAATTACTAGCTTCCCATTATACAAATTTGAAATTCATGACATAGGAGGTAGAAAAAGAATCTTATTCACAATAACTCAAAAAATTACCTTAACCAAGAACGTTAAGATATTTATAGCGAAAACTCCAAGAACTAATAAAATAAACGAAAGAAGTTCCTAGATGACAAAAAATAACTTTGTTCCTCAAGGATTGGCAGGATTACTATTGTGTGGTAGGCTTTCTTAACAAAATAAATTGTGGATTCAATAAAAATCACAATTAAAAACTTAATGAGATGCTTCAAAGAACTAGAAGAATCAATCCAAAATATTTTGTATGGAAATGCAAAAGACCACAAATGACCAAGACAATGCTAAGCAGAAGGGACTGTTGAAGTTATAAAAATGACTCCCTTCAAATTACCAGAGATATTCATAGTGACAAAGACAGCATGGGATAGGTACAAGGGTGTAAATTTAGATTTATAGAACAGGATTGAAATACAGATATAAACTCATACTCTTATGGCTATATAATCCTTAACAAACATGTTACCGAAGACCTGTTTCTCAGGGGGACCTGTGCTCTATTAACAAAAGCAAAGATACTAAATCAGAGTAGACCTCTAGCAACAAATGGATAGATAATGAAAGGTGGTACATATATTCAATGGAATTTATTTTTCATCCCTAAAGCTGAAACTGAAATTTAAGAAAAGTAAATGGATCTGGACATCATTATACTAAATGAGGTAACTTAGAATCAGAAAGTCAAATATCATATGCATGTCTTAATATATTGATTCCAGGTTTTAATTATATATATATAATGTGTTCAATTATTCCCAGGGATTGGCACTCTTAGGAGTATTAGAAGGTATGGAGCAGGTGTGGCCTTGGAGAAACTGTCTCATTGTGGCATTAGGCTTTGAGGGAGCTTCTTCCTAGCTGCTTGCGTATGTTAGTGTCTTTATCTTTGTCTTCAGGACAAGATGAGGTACTCTCAGCTTCTCAAGTGCCATGCCTGCCTGAATGGTGCCATGTTTCCTGCTATGATTATAGTGGACGGATTCTTAGAACATGTAAGCCATCCCTGATTTAATGTTGTCTTTTAGAAGAGTTGCCTTGGTTGGGATGCCTCTTCTTAGCAATGAAAACCCAAACTAAGTCATATGTTTGTATATACGCATATGTATGTATGTATGTATTATGTATGTATGTATGTATGTATGTATGCATATACTAAATGAGTTTGGGATAAGTCATGAAATTGGACAATAGAGCCCAAAAGTGAAAGAAAGTGTTAAGCAGGTAGGGGAAAAGAACCTGTGTGACTAGAAAACAGAAAAGAGGTTAGTGGGGTGGAGAGCATAAGAGGGCCAAAATGAATAAGAAGGAAGATCTATAAAAAATAAGCCATGTTTGAAGGTTCAATGATATTTTCTAAGCTAATTAAAAAATTTTAAAGTGAAAGGTGGGAGCCCCTAAATAATTTTAGTTTTCTTAAACATTTTTTACTATAAAAATTATTACTGGTTCTGGAGAAATGGCTTAGTGCTTAAAGGTACTTGTCCTTAAGGAGGACCCAGGTTTGGTTCCCAGGACTCATATGGCACATCACAGTCATGTTTAACTCCCATTGCAAGGTATCCAACTCCCTCTTCTGACCTCTGTGGCTATCAGGAACACACATGTGAAACACACAAAATAAACTGATTTAAAAATGAAATTATAAACCGGGCAGTGGTGGCACACGCCTTTAATTCCAGGACCTAGGAGGCAGATGCAGGTGGATTTCTAAGTTCGAGCCCAGCCTGGTCTATAGAGTGAGTTCCAGGATAGCCAGGGCTATACAGAGAAACCCTGTCTCGAAAAAAAACAAAATAAAAAAATTTAAATTATGATTAGTTCGATGTTCCCTTTGCACACCTATGATCTCATTGAATCAACGTTTCCCACAATAATTTGAGAAGTCCTCTTGTCTCCATCAGTAAGTGAACAGAGCACGCTATGCTGTGGGTTTGTGAAAGTTGTTTAGCTGTTAATGAATCAGAACTAATTTCGGCTTTCAAGCCAGCACTTCTCTCACTTTCACAGCTTTTCTCCTGGTGATTTCTTATTCCCAATACTATGCTTAGCCACATTGGAGCCTGAAGCAAAATGATACATGAGCAACACTAATCCTGTCCTTATTTAAAATTTTGATATTTTGCTCACCATGGGTTTATTTGCATAAATTTTAATTTAAAAATCTGATTAAAATGTTATGTATCCTGATTACTGGATTTTTGTTCCTCCTCATATTTTGTGATCATGAAAGGACCTCATTCATCTTGCTCCCATCTTGGCTCTGATTACCCACATCAGACTCCATGCAACTCTAGCCTAAGAATATCTGAAACATTGCACATTCCAAATCTTAACAGTGTGATGAATTAGTCAAGTCGCCACATGAAAACACTACCTGTGCTGATTCCTATCTTCAGATTTGGAGATAAAAATAGGCCAATCATTCTTTATATTTTTGTTTTTAGGATTAATGTAATATTTCTCCAATTTGAGGAGATAGTAATTTTTAATATAATGTTGTTTTCATACAATCTAAAAACTTAACATTTCAATAAAACTAAACTTTCAGCCACTTTCTACAAATAGAGGAATGAACTTGGGATACAGATTAGATCTACTGATGTCACCTGATGAAAATGCACATTCACAAATTTTGTGTCTCTGACGGAACTTTCTGTCACAGTGTGTTTTTAAAGGGGAAGTGTCTGTGGGTTCAGGGAAAAAGTAATTATAAAATGTGAAATGTGTTGAATGAAGATATGAAGAACACTGACACTTCTCAGACTCTTTAATATGTTGTATCCAGACATTCTAAGGGAAATGATAACATGTTGTACTTCTTAACATACCTGATTATTGAACACTCTCTTCCCTAACTCCAGGGCGGGGAGCAGTTGGGCTTTTGCATAGACTAACTGTCACAGCTTAATTGTTTCAAAGATAATCTTTGGAATGTGCATCTCTAACAGACTAGTGAAGCTTGGGTTTTGCTTTATTGAAGTGTTTTTGAGGTGGC
Organism: Mastomys coucha; assembly: GCF_008632895.1. Classification (NCBI taxonomy): domain Eukaryota; kingdom Metazoa; phylum Chordata; class Mammalia; order Rodentia; family Muridae; genus Mastomys; species Mastomys coucha. Next base: position 14,146,443 of record NW_022196896.1, read on the forward strand.
ATGTAATTCAGTCTTTAATTATACTACCTTGCTCTTCAGTAATTGCTCAATAACCCCAAAGCCCAGCTAAGACTATTCTTGTGCATGAGAGAAATATTGAAAATTAATCAATTGTTTTTTCAAGACCTAACGTATTAAGAATAGATTTTACTTTTCTGGTCAACAAACACACATTTCCTGGTAGTTATTTTTTAATTAATTCTTGGATAGCCATTAATCATTTAATGAAGATATGTCTACTAATCAGTCATATTTGGCACAAATGCCTGTTTATCCCTATTGTCTCTGATACCTTTGACCTGGTTAATTCAAATTTAGTTGCGAACTCTGAGGAAGACTTCTTCCTCACAAACTCGATGTTCCCCTACATACAACATACCTTTTCATACGACCATTTCAAGAAACCTGAACCCCCCCGATTCTTCAAAATTTGCTTATTCACAGCGGCTCATAGAAATAACATTTTTGGACTCCATTCCTAATTGCTAATTTGATGAAACACCCCTGTGGTAAAAAAAAATGTAGTGAAAAACGTAATTATGACAATTAATATTAAATTTTAGTTATATTTCAACAGAAAGAGATAATGGTACTTTGTTTCTATCACAGTAAAAGGGTGAAATCTGACTAAAATTTACATCATTATCCTAAACTCCATTTTCGTCCTTTTTTGTTTTAGTCGTGGACACTTTTGACAGCATGTCAAGATATGTAAAGATACATCTTGTACAATTACAAAAGATGCATGCCCAGCCTGAGCATCCCGTGTGTCGTTCACCCATTGTTTCAGCTGCATGCTTGGGATGTAGCTTGATGAGAAAGGAATTCATTTGTCCTCAATAGCTTTTTTTGCAGAATTACTTCAGGAGTTTGTTTGTTTTTTTTTTTTTAATGAAAAAGGTAATTGTTGTTTATAAAATATTATGATGGTACAGTCTGGAGCAACTAAAAACCTTCCAGTGTTTGCTGCAAGGCATGAGGACACAGTGACACAGCTCATTTCCCCAGCTCGGCTCTCTTTGCTGCCGTGGTGTAAAACACTTATTTCAAAGCACGCCACAGCTTAGAACTGTCGTGATCCCCATTAATATAAAATCATTGACCCCTGCTCCTGCTGGTGCGACTAAATTACATTCTGCTGCTCAGCAGCAGCCGCACATGGGGACAGCGCTTTTAGCCATCGCCAGGTGCCTTGATGCCAGCACAGTCCCTCCTAAGCCCAGGGTTTGCCTTTAATGAGGATTAGGCACCTTCAAAGATCTAGGAGGACCCACTCCCAGGATGGAAGCCTTTCTAATGGCATCTGTGCTTAGAGCAGGCAGTAATTTAGTGTCTCACAGGAGACTGGAGAGAGATTCTCTCTAAGAAATTGTGAGAATGTGTGGTTTTGTGATTTATTGTCTCTCCCTCTTCCGTAACCAGAACAAATTCAAGAGCAATATGCTTACAAGTACATTTTTATTAAATGTAGAACTTGAGTGTGGTTAAAAGGCGTCCTAAATTGTGGCAGTCAGGGAAATTACTCTTTTATATCATTTTAGTTATGTGCTATTAACAGGAGTGAATCCATTCATAGTGCTAAACACTAAATTTACCTTTTTATTTAAGGTGGTGAAAAATCTTTCTAAAACTTTTGAACTCCTACTTTGAGCAAGATGCTTTCGGACTCCTATGGTTTTAATTTCATCAGTGTCTCTGAGCCTGTAGGGCGGGTCTTCCATGAGACTTTCTGTAATGGGTGTGAGATTTTCAAAAACGCTGTCTACATGGTGAGTGTAATCATTCTTGTCTGGATAGTTACATAGTAAAATGTAAAAAGTAAAACCAACAGCAACCTTAGGGAGGCAGACATCTATTCTCCCCTAATGTAGATTGCATTAGAAATGAAAAAGATATATTTGAAAATCTTGTACACATGTGCCATCAAAACCTGTGTGATTATATGAAAGAACATGCATCTATTCACATTGTCTATCTATAGTATGCTTAGATACGTTGTGTATATAGCACACTGTTAACAATACTTCAGAAAATTTATCACCAGTAAGAAATCTGTAGTTTGAAGTTTTGTTTGTAGAAAAAATGTGGAACTTCTGTCTGGTGAGGAGTGAAATTTATATAGCCAATAAAAGTGGTATGTTTAATTCAGGAAAATTTGAACACTTGTTACTCCGTCAATTTTATTTTCGTCATTTTTTTTCAGTCATGTGACCAATTGATATTTGACATCAATACTTAAGTTTCAGTGTTTAAAACAAGGGTGTACAGTCCTTTACATGACCAAAACCAGTCAGCAGTGTAGAATGGAGCAGAATATAATCAATATTTTGTTGGTCACACTGGCTATGGATGGAGACTGTCTGAATTTTCTAGTCTATGATTCCTACCTAAAAAGGAAAGAAATTAAGTTTTATGGCTGTAGGGATTATCTACAGAGAGTTCTTAGGAAATGGTGAGAGGTTAGATGGATTACACTATTTAATTACAAAAGTGTAAGTGCTCTTTGTTGATCAAATCTATTTTCAATAAAACTCAAAAAAGCCAACAATATATTAAATAATATAAATAAATAAATAAATAAATAAATTCACCAGCATTCAGATCTATATTATAGAAATAAATAAAATATAGCTGGTGTAAATAAAAATGATTTCCCACCCATTGTTTTTTTTTTTAAATTGTATTATCCCTAAAGCTTAATTGGGTTTCATGAAATTCAATGTCTGGATGATCAATGTGCATTTGAAGGCTGATGCCCAGAGAGCTTTCTTTCCAGAAGGGTGTCCTAACCCCAGTCACACGTCTGCTAATTTGGCCTTTCTCTTAATCTCGGAAGAACTTGCAGAACAGAAGTGAAACTATGTGCATGCTAATGGCTGCACTCCACAAGCTTCCCTCTCCCCAAGAGTGTCTGGTGTGCAAAGCTGAGCTGGAACAAAGATACACTAATTATTCCCCATTAATTTGTCTGCTTGAATGGTCCTAAATACCAGAGTGATTAATTAGCGCGAGGCAGCCGGGGCAGGATGTCACACCCTTCTCTGCATTTAAGTGTCATGAGGTTGTGCTCAAGTGTTGACAACAGCATATCTTTAATTTTCTCCGAGAAGGAAAGTTTAGTCAGTACAATTAATTTGAGCTTGGTTGGCTTGCAGGGCTAAATGTAACATGCGGAATGATATTTCTGCTGCATGGGCATTTTTGGTTTTGACTCCTTAGGGTAGAGTAAAACTTTTTTGGAAACTGAGTTATTGAGTAGTGTATTTCTATAATTGCTTCATATTGGCCTATTTACTTTTGTGCATTTTGCAGCACAAACATGGATCATAAAATAGCTAGAAAGTATTATTCATTTTAGAATGGAGTGGATTTTAAATGAATGCATAGATAAGAGACACAGGCAATGGTTACCTTTACAACTTGATTTCCTTTTAATAAAACAGCTTGTTGCCCTGAACTATAAGGTATGCCAGTGTTGTCAAAAACAATTTGAGATCACTTAATATATTAGTCAACTGATTAAAACCATACATTTAAAAAGTTGCTCATTTTTTTCAAACATTTTAAAAACAGACTTTGATGATGAGATTTCAAGTCTAATAAATATTAGCTAGATTAGTCTCTAACTGGTGACATATTTAAGTAAGTTGTAAAGAAGAATTACAACATACTAGGTGGTGTTAAACACCTTTATTATATACCTTTACTTAAAATTTTTCAAAGTGTTTTCTTAGAAAAATTATCTCCATCCTAAAGCTATTAAACACTGCTTAGAGAAATGATTGAAATGAAGTTGTGGTTGCTCCTAATATTTTCCCCATATTAAAGACTGAACTATAACCATGGCAAAAAAGAGAAATGTATTTGTGAGTAGTTGATTTCAATTGTTACCTTACTGAAAATTTTAATTAACTCGTTTTGCTATGGGCATGCCCTCTGTTTAAAATCAGAGTACTCCATCCACTCTGCACATGGCTATTCTCTTAACTCTTTAGCAGACTCCCTCCAGCTCTATACAAACCCAAAGTCTCCTCAGCAGCAGGGGTGTGAGCTCTGAGGGAGGGAGGATCTCACCCCTCTTGTCTATGCTGTATACCATTGTCATCACTTGTCACTGTTTCCCATGAGCTATCACTTGCCATTCTGTGCCCCACTGGCAGCCTGTTCCATGACCTCACATCATTGTTCCCTCTCCACTGTCCCCAGGTTCTGTTTTTTCGTGTGTGTATGTGTGTGTGTGTGTGTGTGTGTGTGTGTGTCACCCATAGTGTGAATGCTGTAAGACAAGGTAACTCTGGCAAGTAAGGATGACCAAATATTTTTGTTGGAATAACTTACAGTGCAGACTAGAATGTTCTAATCTCTTACTTCTTCTCCTTGCCTACACCCCTATTTGGACCTCTAATTCCTCCTTGAGTTTTTAGAATGCATTGTTTATTGAATAGCAATGGCTTAAGACCCAGGGCGATGAACCCAGTTTTAGTATCTATTTAACTTGTAACTTCAGACAGATTGGAAGTCTTCCATCCCTCATAAAAATGAAAGACACCACTTACCACTTAAACTTGAGCCTTAGCTGCAAAATAGAATTGGGAATATTTATTCCATTCAAATCCATATGTAATCAGGAGCATGAACCTTCACTTGATATAACAGTTTGTTACTGTAGGTAAAGAAAAGGTAATTATATTTCCATTTTGCTTTGTAGTTTACCAGATATTTGCCATATCCACAGCAACTTAAAATATTTTGTACTATCAAGTATTTTGTTATCTTCTTCTGCTCAAAAATCTTAATTCTGAGACATCAGTGTGTGTGTGTGTGTGTGTGTGTGTGTGTGTGTATGTGTGTGTGTGTGTGTGTGTGTGTGTGTGTGTGTATAAAGGGGAAAAAACCACTACAAACCTGCAATAGTAAAAGATAACCACCATTCCGCCATTTCCTTATTGCCATATATATGTGGTCTAAAGATAGAGCCCAGTTTCTCTCCTCTTGAATCACACTGGAATGTGCTATCTTGCTTCTCCTGTAGCTATAAGATTCCCTGGGATATGTATGATCAGATCATTTTGAGCTCTGCAACTTCCTCCTAGATCTGTGGATATATGGTATTTTCTGAAAGTGAGAACATGTTGAGGAATCTGAGTTCTGTAAAATGTCCTCCCTCTGTAGAGGCTTTGGTCCTCTAACTTAGCTCAGTAACCCATGGCTTTTAGTGTGTACTTCCTGCCATGTTGAATACTCAATCCAATCAAACCTTCAGATAATACAAGCCTCATTTTTTTTTGGACACACCTATAAACAGTTTCTAGGAAAAACTACTCAGTTGAGGGAAAAGATATTGTTCTAAAGCAGTATGGCTAAGAATGGTTCTCTGTATATAAAAAAAATGATTGGATATTAATAAAATGATCCACATGAATATTTTATAAAAATTTTGCCTTTTAGTGCCAAATTAAGACAATCTTCACTTCAACAACATTGAACAGTTTAGGGAAGAATTGTGCTTGTGTACATTTTTATCTTTTTTCTTCCTCTATTAAATTACTACCATGAACTAGGAGTTTTTTTGTGTGTGTGTTTATATATTGGAAAGAGTTTTCATTCTTGAATGAATATTGATTTTGAATTTTTCACTACCATTATCAAATTCATCCTCAAAGAAACCTCGTATGAGATCGGTGCTTAAAAATAAAACTTATTTTTACTTTTCTTTTTTTTTTCAGACAATCCTTTTTATTAGACCTAATGTCACAATACCATGGGGGCAACAGGAAAAGTAGCTGAACCATTTATTTATATAGCCCGGAGAAGAACATGGTAAGGATGCATCATATAAGTGGAAAATTTAATCACAACACAGCCTCTAGGTCTACAGCATTGGCCTCTTACTGCTTCCCCTCTGGCCTTAAATGAGAAGAGCTTCCAGATCATCTAACAGTCACCAAAGCCTATCTTGCTGGAAAATGTATGGACTATACATATTAATTGAGCTCCTTGTATATTCTATACATCATAGAACAGACACTCATCAAACCCAACTTCCAATTTTATTCCTTCAACTCAAAATACACCCTTTGGAACCTTAGTAAATCTACATTCAGATCAAATTCTTAGTTTCCACAAATCAAGGCAAAATTATACTATTTGTCTTTGTGGGTTACTTCACTTGGTGTAAGTACCCTGATTCCATCTATTATATGGATGGCATATTTTATTTTTCCTTATCGTGAAATAATACTATGTAGCACATTTTTCCTTAACTATTCATCTGTTGATGAACACCTACAATATCTTGGTTATTCTTAGTAGAGCTACAGTAAATATTGACATGTAAAATATCTGTGTTACACTGATTTCTTTGTGTGTGTGTGTGAGTGTGTGTTTGCACATGTGTAATTTGAATTAATCTACACTGTCCTACTGATAGTATCTAAGAATTTATTGATTTGTACATTTCTGCCACTCTACTTTATACTTTTATCAAAAGACAGTAAGAATTTTAAGACTTGGAACTATATCATTATAACTTTGATTTACATTGTCGTGCTATCTCAAACCAGATTATCATATTAAAAAGCTTGTGCATAACAAAGGATATACATTCAATAGATGAAGTGATCACATATGGAGTAAAAAAAAAAATATTTGTCGAAAACTCCCAAGACAAAGGATTTGTACATGAAAATATAAGAAATAAAAAGATAGCCACTGCAATAAAATCATGTAAGTAATTGTGACTTTGTGACTTAGTAATCTAACTCTCAGGAGACTAAGGATAGAGAGTTATAATATTGAACTGTACCAGTACTTATGATTCTGAGTAGAAAAAAGTACTTAATTAAGTTTAAAATGAACAAAAAATTCTGAACAGATGCTTCTTATAAGATGAAACACAAATGGTCCATCAATTTGACATTTTAAAAATGAACCCATTCAATTCACTTTAAGATCTGCAATACAATACCAGGCTTTGTGATGATTTGATGTTAACTCTAAATTATACTGCTTGCTACATATAAAACTTCTGTGCATAGGGTTTCCAGTTTGGTCAGCATTTGTAAATTCAGAATGTAAAAGGAAAGAAAACAGTGACTGAATGGCTAGGAGCAGAGTAACACCTTATAAGAAATCTTTTCTTAACTTGTTTTTATAGTTGTGGTAGTATTCTCAATTTTAAATGGATACAGTGTCTATTCCATTTCATGAGCCATGATGACATTTTTGCACAAAGTCATACCTTTCTGGAGGGGGAGATAGCTGAATGCAAAAGTGAATTTATAAATTTGGTTTCTTAAAAATATGCATATTTCTTTTTGCATAGTTCCCTTGGTCTGCTGTGACAGTTGCATCTGTTTCTTCTTTCTTTTTTTAAAAATCACTTTTGTGAAACTAAAGTTATAAAACTCAAAGAGTAGAAATGGCTTGTCAAAACAACCCATGTACTTTATATACAAAAGCAATATTGAGTAGGGTGTGCTTATTATTTAGAAACCTAACAACTTGTAATATCTAAAGCTATGGCCCATCTCTGCCTGTTTCTGCTTCAGTATTTGAAACCAGTGAAAGGAAGTTGGTTGGAAGGCAAGAAAGGAAAACCTCAATGCAGTTCACTTCATGCTGAAAAAAATTGGTGAATAGTGTATTTAGTAATAAACATAAAGAACGATTTAGACACTAACTAGTATTCAGGAAGTAGTCATTCTCTGCAAATATTAGCATTGTTTTGTTGTAAAAGAGAACATAACATAAGGCATAAAAAAATTCTAAAGTTCCAAAAGAGTGTTCTATGATTTGGATATATTTTGTTATCTGAAGGGCTTGTATATTATAAGCTTGTTCTACAGTATGGCAATGTTGGGAGATGAGAAATTCAAGGTGTGTGTCCTAGTGGAGGTCACTTGGAGATGCCTTTGGGTAAGAAGTTGGGACTATGAGCTCTGTCTCTGTCTTCCTGTTTCAAGATGCCATGCTTTTCTCGATGCACACACCATTGGGATGCTGTTTACTCTTTGTCAAATTTTCAAATCTGTTCCAATGGGACTGACAGGTTTTTTAACTTCAACTGTCTAGAAATGGGAGCAAAGAAAATCTTTCTTTAGAGATTGTCAGTCATTATATTAAGTCATAGAATTTTCCCTAAAACAGAGAAATTATAGACATCAGTTATCTCTATTTGCTTATTGAAACAATGTTTTAATGTGCTCTGATACTGTCAGTGTTTGTGAACTTGGACTCATCTGAAGCATCTAAATATAAAGGTTTATCTTTATTAGTAGGTGAGACTGTTATGATCAGTTTAAACTCTATTACCATATAGTTTCACTAAAGTCTCCCAGAAGCCTTCAGAACACAGCAGCTAGCCTCTGCCCTTCTAGGAGAGGACCTGTCTTTGCTCATAAACCACCAGACTGGGCTTTTTCCCAGAGACTCTCAAACACTCGTGACCACATTAGAGTCCTAAAAATGTTTATCTTGGCAAAATCTGAGATTTCCAAGTCTATTAGACATTCAAAATAGTTTGTAATTAGCACTCAGTGCAGATCCCCTTAAATAAGTAGGGATGAAGCAGAATGATGAAAATGTCAGGTTCATAAAAATTAAGCAAGCCGGGCGGTGGTGGCGCACGCCTTTAATCCCAGCACTTGGGAGGCAGAGACAGGCGGATTTCTGAGTTCGAGGCCAGCCTGGTCTATAGAGTGAGTTCCAGGACAGCCAGGGCTACACAGAGAAATCCTGTCTCGAAAAACCAAAAAAATAAAAAAAAATAAAATAAAATAAAAATTAAAATAAAAATTAAGCAAAGTACACAACTCTCTTTGTATTGGGGCATTGCTTTTAGAAATTACTACAATATTTTCTGTAATCTTGACATTTATTTTTGCTATCCAATTGCATACTGCTTACTATGTGCTTCTAATTTATATGTGATTTTTGATAAGCTGTCAAAGATACAAAACACCTTAAAACTTAAGTATTTTGGGGGAGAGATACACAACTGAAATACTCATTTTTGTTTTGTTTGTTTTTGTTTTATTTTTTAGTATCATCTATATTGTACATCTATATTGTACAGGTCTTGCATGACCAATACAGATGCAGATGCTGGCAGCCAACCATCAGACTGAGCACTGGCACCCCAATGGAGGAGTTAGAGGAAGGACTGAAGGAGCTGAAGCGCTTTACAACCATAGGAAGAACAGCAAAATCAACCAACCAGACTCCCCAGAGCTCCCAGGGACTAAACCACCAACCAAAGAGTACACATGGGCGGACTCATGGCTCCAGATGCCTATGTAGCAGAGGACTGCCTTATCTGGCATCAATGGGAGAGGAGGCCCTTGTTCTTGTTGAGACAGAGTGGATGGGTGAGACGGCGCTCCCTCATAGAAGGAGAGGGGAGAGAGGATGGGATAGGGGATTTGTGGAGGGTAAACATGGAAGGAGAGTAACATTTGAAATGTCAGTAAATAAAATAACCAAAAAAAATACACTGAAGAATAAAAACAAAAATATTATATGCCAGAAAAAGGTCTAATCTAAAAGGTTGCCAAAATTCAATGAACATATTTTTTTCAGAGTACATCATCACTACAAGAACTGGTCATGTCCTGGCTTTTGTTGTATTTAATTACGTTTTGAATGTTTTCCCCTGGATACCACGCAAAGACATTATCTTGCTCACATCATCATATATCCAAAGACATCAGTTAAGTCCTATCAGTTCTTGAAATCAGAATATTCATGAATCGTGTTATGGTACATGGGTACTGTTCAATGTTGTGGTTAATATACTTCAGTGTTTTGCTGAATTTATTAGGATTTTGTGTTTTTAAAATAATAACAGAGATTTACCCCGACTTAACACATTCAAAGCATAAGTATTACCCAATTTATTGTCTACTTCCACACACAAAACTAACCAGTTCCTGTCTTTGGTAAATTAAAGAGAAAAATTATGTATCTATTTTTTTCTGTCCCTAAGATAGTACAAAACCTACAATATGGTTTTGTGCAAAATAATACAATAAGTAGTTACAGCAGATAAGCCATGCCTTCAAAATATGTTGAACAGATTTTTAATGCCTTTAAGTATCAAGACCCTGAAAATTATGTTATAGCAGTGTTTTTGAAAGCTTTGTGTTGCTTATGCTGCAACTGGAGTTGTCTTGTTTGATTTTTCTGTTTCTTGCTCTTGTTCCTTCCCATAGCCATAGATCTGAGTATTCAGCTTTGGAGTTAAAAGTTAGGCTTTAATGATAATGAATTTTAAAGCAGGTGTTTTATTAGCTGTGGTAACAAACAAGTGAGGGTTGTATTATACTGTGACAAAAGTTCTTCAGCGTCTATGAGCCCTTGTGTTCTCAGATGAAGAGCCAAATGGAAATGTTCAATAAAAGATGTGTGATGCTGCACAATAGAACAGTCCTTACATTTTACATCAAGCTACATCAGGGTCATGGGAGGTGTTTTATTAGCACAGTCAACAATAATATCGTGATTTTTATTAGGAGAAAAGATAGTGAGAGACTACTAATTATTTTTCAGCCTGAGGGGCATTTTTTTTCCTTGAAATGACTGTTAATTTGATCGTTGTCGTGCAGTTCACAGATTTACATGAACTTATTTCACTGTGACACATGGTTAAGAACCAGAGTAAGATTGTTGCTTTATTAATGGTTTTCAGTAAATGTATTCAAAAGTGCTAACTGTGTGGGTGTGCGGCTGATATTGATAGCACTTGGAAGGTTGAATCTTTTTGGAAGTAGCTAGCCTGAAGCCCTTTTCACATGGTATTTTCTTTGTTCATGCAGTGAGATGTTAAGCCTACAAGAATGAAATAAAATCCAAATGAATAAAAAGCAGTGTTGTCTCAAAGATTAACAAAGTCGCTTTTCTAGAGAGGCTTCCTCTCCCTACCCCTCCCTGCAGATGGCGAAAACTCAAAGATGTGAGCAAGTTAGTAATTTCAGAACATTTGTGTTAGCATAATCAACAAAATTATGACAAATGATTTTGTTGGTAAGTGTAATAGAATAAGCATAACCTCCCAACACACTAACAACTCTTGTTTTTTATATTTTAAATCTAATTTACTATGATTTTATATACAATGTATGTGAATTTTGTTTAACTGAATGGAGAATTTTAAGCTTCTAGTGTCTGGGTTCATTTTTGTTTTATTGCTAATGTTTTACAGTTGTAATGAATCTGATATAAAATTTACAGACAGTATCTCCTGTCTTATATGTATGAACATTGTCAATGACATGTTTTTAATAGTAGGAAAAGTCATCACAATGGGAAAAAGGTTAACATAAATGAAACCCAGAATGATTGTTTTGTTCTTTAAGTATCTCTGATTCAAAACTAATTTGTTGTAATAACTTAATGCATTTGCAAAACAAGTAAAAAGCAACAAAAACAAAAACAAGTCTTGAACTGGATGTAGAAAAGCTGTTTTTAAAAAAAGATAATTATTTCTTGTATTTTATGAGATTATAATATAATTACATTATTTTCCCTGTCCCTCTCTCTCCGAACCCTCCCACATACCCCTCTTTGATCTTTTTCAAATTCATGATCTATTTTGTAGTAATTAAATCACATAAATATAAATATATGTCTATATATATAATTCCCAAGTTCATTAATCCATCCTGCTCATAATGTTACTAGTATGTATGTTTTCAGATCTAAAGCCACTAAGGAATTCTGAGAAGAAAAATGATCCACCCCAAGGGAATGCACACCAGTTGGTTATCCAATGATAAATGTCAGTGCAACTTGTTTCCTTACCATAAGAATATTAAAGAGAACTAAAAAATAATAATTTACTTGAAATTATCATTAAGATAATTTTTAAATATATTGATAGGAAAGTGACTTATAAATTATGATGTGTATTAGTATTTTAAGATACCATTATTAAATGAACTGAAAATATCTAAATTGTGTTTGGAGAACAGTTATTATTTGTGTGTTATAAATTTTAAAACATTTTTTAAAAAGTCACATACTTATGGAATTATGCAACATTCTACAGGGCATAGTAGTTGGATTTAGGTAAGCCTGAATTTTTATCAAGTCTAACCTGTGAAAAAGTATATACTTCCTAATTGAAAGGACCCCTAAGATCTCTCAGGCACTGAGCCAACAGCCAGGCAACACACACTGGCTGATGTGAGGCCTCTGACACATATACAGCAGAGAACTGTCTGGTCTGACCTCAGTGAGAGAAGAGGTACCTAACCCTTGAGAGACTCAAAGCCTCATGGAGTGGAGTGAAATGGTGGGGTGGGGGTGGGAGGATGGGGAGATCCTCTTGGAGACACAGGAGGAGCAATGGTATGAAGAACTGTCAGAGGGCAGACCAGAACAAGGATAAAGACTGGACTGTAAAAAAAGAAGATTGAATAATAATAATACTAAAGATGGTGATAATAATAACAATAATAATGATGATGAAAGGATACATACCAATTCTTAAAACTACTTTATACTATTCTTATTAATCCTTAATAATATAAATCTGATTTGATAAATAATTAATCAGAACTTGAAAACAATCTTGCTACACAAAAGAAAGTGCACCATAGCATAGAGATATTATAATAAAGTTATAATAATGAAATCTATATTTGAACTGGATTATAGAGAAAGAATGATGTTCATTTCCCAAATGTGTTTATTTGCTTGGGTTGATATGTATAGTAAAAACTGATTTTTTATTACAGGAGATATCTGTATAAATTTCATTTTCATATATTTTCTACCCATAATTTACAAACTGCTTTGGGAAACAAATTTAAATATTACTTGGAATGTTTGTGATTTCCTACTCTAAGAACTAAAAAAACACAAATAGAGTTGTTTAGGGTCCTGGAGATATACTGAATGTCATCTAATCTATTTTTTATATTTTCATCAGGATTTAAAAACCTGTTTGCTTTATCATAGTCTTTTCCTACAAGTGACTATCAAAAATCTCCTAAGATTTTGTTGTAAAAATTTTGTGGTCAAGGCAGGAATAATCCATCCATAGTTGTAGCCAATATTAGTTTCCTTGGAAACTCTAATCCTAGTATGCCAGATCTACTGGATTCCTTCTGTAAACAATGGACCAAGGACAATTCTTGTAGTAATGAATAATTTGTACTGTTATTTGGAAGGAATTCTGACTTATGTCCCCTTTAAATCACTTCAGCTATTTTTTGAAGTCTCAAAATCATACTCTTTTAGGAGTCAGCTTGAAATTTCAGTGGAGAGACAATGGCAGACAAAAGTCTTCATTGTAGACACTGATTTGGTGAACACTTATGACCAGGCATAAATTAACGATTTTTCCTGAGTCATGTTATGAAACCAAAAGAATCTATCTATTTTCTATTCTATAATCCCTGATTGATTCTTCAAAAACATGAACAATAATACTGAAAAAAAAACAAAAACAATATTGGCTCAGTCTGTAAATGACTCTGGAAACTAAGAAAAAATTAAAACCAGCAATCACATTTATGGCAGAAAGAATCTTCACATTATACTTAAGAACTCTACATTTTATTTAACCCTACACGTAAGATAAGTTAGTTCCTTGACTACTGTGAACACTACAGTCTAAACACACATATGTCAACATTCAAAACTAGCATCTACATTTAAGAAAGAATGTTCAGTGTTTGTTTTATTGAGTGGAGGTTACCTATTTTAGAATAGGTTTTTTCACATCTATTAATTTATAAGTGAATTTTTTTTACAGCTGAAGAATATTCCCTTGTGTACATGAACCATATCTTTATTAATTCATAGCTTGATGGACATATAGATTGTTTCCATATTCTGTCTATCATGGAAAGACCAGTAATGTATATGAATGTGCATGTGTCTTCCTATTAGGACATAGAGTCCTTTGTGAATATACACAGGAATGAGATAACTGTACAATATGGTATATCCAGTTCTAGCTTTTTAAGGAACTTCCAGACTTATTCTTGTAGTTTCTTCACCAATTTCCACACTAGCCAACAGTTTATAAGCATTTTCCTCTCCTTACATCCACACTGGTATTGGTTGTCCTTTAATGATTGTTTAAATTTGAGTACAAGGAGAAGTCAGGAAGTGAATATAGTTCCATATGGGTGGATTTGAAAGAAAGAAAAACAAAACACAGGTAGTGAAGGGGAAACTTGTTAAATAGGGTAGAAGCAGGGAAGCCATGTTAGAGAGTACATCCAGGGAGGGATGACTAACTCTAATGTTTGATAAAAATGCTATATGAAATCCTACTAAATCTAGAAGCTTCTTAAAATGTATACAGATCTACATAGAAAAGGAGTTTAAGTGGAGATAATCTATACTGTGGGAAACAATGTTCCTCTGAGATACAATGGAATATAAAATAATGAAATGATAAGAACTGTCCTAGATATTAGAAACCTCATTTTGAGTTGTTGGTTAGTCAGTCTCCTATCTCCCCCACACCCTGCCATATATAACAGGCTATTGCTTTTGTTCCTTACTACATTCCAAAACATGACAGTGAGACCTAATTCCTGCAAACATCATATACTTGAATCACAGAACATAGAGAAATCCATCTGGTGCTGACCTGGAAAGATAGCTACATTCCTTCTGTCTTTCATAGCATTGGAACATTCTCTTACAAGCTATTCGGGAGAAGCATCATCAACAGTTTTAGACATATATTTCTATTCTTAGACTCCTATTTCTATATGAGGTTTATGTGAACTAGAATATCATCTCATTCTGAAATTGAGTTTTAGGGTATCTTTCTTTTAATTATTTGTAACGTTATAAATTGTATTGGCTTGTCTTGTGTCAATGGGACACACAAACCAGAGTTACTCTGAAAAAAGGAAAATTGTCTAAAAAGCATTTTCTTAAATAGTTATTCATGAGACAAGAACCAGGCTATCATAGGTGGTCATGTGATTCTGATGGTCTGATACTTTGTGTGTTTAGAATTATAAGATAAAATAATCTAAATATATTTCTATGAAAATTTCAAAAATATAAATAAAATTCTAGTTCTTTATAGCAGATGGATTAAAGCTCAGGGTCCATTTAGGAAAAGGGAGACCAAGAACAATAGAGCATCCACACATCACACACACACACACACACACACACACACACACACACACACACACATAAACACACACACACACATACAACCTCCAAGGTACAGGTTGTTTTATAACAAAGAGAACCACAGGCTCCTCTGAATGTTATAGTGGTTATTATCATTGACACTTCCCTTAAATTCTTCATATTTTGAGAAAATTTGTTAAGATGAAACAGACAAGATCACTAGCATGATTAAATACTTTATTGATTTTTGTGTGTATGTGTGTGTGAGAGAAAGGGTATGTGTCATCAGTGTGACATACGTGCATGCATGTGCAGGTACTCATAGAGAACAGAGGAAGTCTTGTGTCCTATTCTATAACCCTACAACCTCACCACCACTATCCTGTTTTTTGAGATAGTGTCTCTCAATGAGGTTGGTGGACAGACAGCTCCAGCAGTCCTTATATCTGGACTCTGACAGTGTTGGATTACCAAGAGATGGAGAAGTTAAGTACTTAAGACTGAATTCTGATACTTGTGTTTGTGCAGCAAGTACACTTCACTGCTAACCAACCTCTTAGCCCAAACATTATAAACATGTTAAGAAACCAAATGAGAGATTTTGGATACTAGGGCATTTTCACTTAAAAAATTATAAACACTGTAGTATTTAAAATATGTTAATTTGGGGGAAGGCCTGGGGATCAAGCAGCCACATCCATGGCCACAAAGGATGGAGCAGCAGCACAGGGATCTCACTTGCAGACACCAGCTTCAATATATTCAATGAGCACAACACCATGGAAGAGCCTTGGCCACTGCTGGAACCCAAACCCAACCAGGAGTGCTGCCTTTCTGTGAAAAACTAAGAGGAGCATCAGAGAAAATAGCTGTAACTATAGTAAACACATATAACTATAATTTCTCTTATCTGCATCTAACCACTCAAGAAATAAATTTGGAAAGTTCTCAGAGAATTGGGAATAGTTCTACCAAAAGACCCGGCTAAACCATTCCTGGGCATATACCTTAAAGAGGCTCCACCATCCCACAATGACACCTGCTTAACTATAGTTATAGTAATTTTACTCATAATAGCCAGAAACTGGAAACAAGCTCGATGCCCCTTACCCAAAGAATAGATACAGAAATTGTAGTTCATTCACACAACAGAATACTACTCAGCTATTAAAAACAAGGACACCATGAAATTTGCAGGCAAATAGGTGGAACTAGAAAATATAATCTTCAGTGAGTTAAAGCAGATTCAAGAGGACATGCATAGTATGTACTCAGTTATGAGTAGTTATTAGCCTTACAGGATAACCACACTATAATCCATAGAACCAAAGAAGCCAAGCAACATTGAGGGTCCACAGGAGAATGGCTGAATCCTTCTCAGAGGGGGAAACAAAACAGATATGGAAGTTGGATGGACAGAGGGAACTGGGTAAGATAGGTGGGGGGGGGCAGGGTGGAGAGAGAACAGAAATCAGTAGTGGGAGGGGAATATCTCTTGGACATGCCAGAGAACTTGGACTGGGTGTCTGGGAGGCAGGATGCTATAGAGGCAACCCTGAGTCTCCTAGCAGTGGATGATATGGATCCTGAAGTGATCATTTCCTTTGGCCAGTCCGTACTCCCCGTGGAGGGATAAGGACAGCAACCAACCCACAAAGCCTTCGACAGAAAATGAGTCCTACCTACAAGATGTGTAGGAAGAAAGATAGAGCAGAGACTCGGAAAGGCCGACCAATGATTTTCCACAATTGAGAGCTACCCCATAGTAGGAACCAATCCCTGATATTATTAATGATACTTTGATATGCATGGAGACATGGGCCTATCATAACTGTCTTCTGAGAGTCTCAACCTAGCAGTCAATGGAAACAAATACAGAGACCCATAGCCAAACATTAGATGGAGCTCAGGGAATCTCGTGGAAGAATTTGTGGAAGGATTGAGGGATCCGAAGGGGACAGGTCCTCCACAGAAAGACCAACAGAATCAATTAACCAGGACTTCTTGGCTTTGCAGGAGACTGAACCACCAGCCAAAGAACAAGCATAGGTTTGACCTAAGCCCCCTTCACATAAGTAGCAGAAGTGCAGCTTGGTCTTCATGAGGGTCCCCAACACCTGAATCAGGGGCTGTCCCTGGCTCTGTTATCTGCCTGTGTATTCTGTTCCCCTAGCTGGGCTGCAGTGTCTGGTCTCTGTGAGAGAGGACACACTTAGACCTGTAGTGACTTGATGTGCCTGGGGGTGGGGATGGGGAGTCTAATGGTGGCCTCCCCTTCTCAGAGGATTTCCATTTGAAGTCAGGGGACATGTAGTGAAACCTATTAAGGTCATTAAAACACTTGTCCTGAGGCTGGAGAGATAGGTCAGCAGTTTAGAATACTTGCTGCTCATGTCAAAGACCTTGTATTGATGACAAGCATCGATGACAGCTTCCCTAGCACCAATAGAACCAGTTCCAGGATATCTAATGCCCTCTTCTGGTCTCCAGTGGACACTGCACACATATGATACACATGTGTATATACAGACAAAAAAAAAAAACCATTTGTTCTGTATGGAAATTGTTTTAATGATTCTTGCCAATACTTCATGGTCCTCTCCTTTCCTACTCCCACAGAGAATCAGCTAGGGGTGGCCATGCTGCTCTGATAAAATGGTCAATCACCTCTGAAGCACGGCATAGAAGGTGCTGATGGCGTTTTGCGACCTTCCTTGCATGGTACTGTAGTGTGCGAAGGGGCGTGCTTGAACTTATGGATTCTCATAGACTGCACCCGTGAGGTTTCCAGAAAGCTTTCTGCTACCTGAGGTGATAATCACAGCAGCTGCAAGAGTCTGACATACGCTCCATCTGACAGCACTGACAGCAGGACTTAGAGACGCCTTCTCTCTTCCTTTGCTCCTTGAATGAAAATAGCTGGATAGGTTCAGATGAACTAGTTATGTGAATATTTGTGAATTAAACTAATTTATTTTTAAAGAATCCATTTACCTTTTTCTTCTCTCTGAACAACGTATACAATGGAGCAGACTTACTATCTTTGTCAAATTATTAGAGCCTCGGGCTTCTAATTACTAGTTTGAACCTCATAGCCCTTCCGGTAAAATGTTCAATGTACTCTGGAAGAAAAAGCATAATCAAAAGATATAATACATTATGCAATCTATAAATAGGATTACCCGCAATGCATTCTCATTTAAGGCAATATTTAATACAATACTTGTTGCTTTCAGTCCCACATCCCATTTATTTTGTATTGTGGGGTAGAGTTTCCAATGTTAACAATAAGTAACAAAGTACAACCTCAATGACACTTGTTTTTAACAAAATTAAAGCAATGGATAACAGAAATTTGCATGCATAAATAATTGAATGCTTTATGCAAAAGTAACAACTTTGCCCTGTACTATATGCTATAATCACATTCTATTTAGAATTAAAGTTCTGCAAAGACACCCTTTACCCACACTTACTCAGTTTTTATAATCCATTTTTCATGTAAGATTTTTAAAATTTACTTTTCCTATAAAACTATACACTTACTATTTTATAGATAAAAGATATATTGTATTACCCATTTCTATAGTTTCAGAAAATACAGAGATCTAAGTAAACATGGAGCATGAATTATTAAAATGTTGAAATCTGAATGAATTAGTGAATTATAATTTGGAGGATGAGTCCTCATAGCAGTGACATAAACATTTGGATGTGCTGAGTCCTTTACAACTCAGCTCTGTTCACCATCCCTTTATAATGAGTCTCCAGCACATATTATGACAAACTAGATATTTTATAGGTACATTTACCATAATTAAATACAAATATATAGTCATAAATAAAATTTTAAAACTTAGATGATAATATATTTAGTTATTAAAAAAATAACTCATTTTTTCTTTACTATAAGGAAGTGGACTAAATTTTGTTCCATTTTTAAAAAATGACACAGCTGTCTTAGATACTTATTTTTTATTTTTTATAAGCAGGGATATGTAAGATAAGTTTAATGAATCAATACCTTTTCACAATAAATGAATGTTTTATATACTTTCCTGTCTTGTTCTGTTAATTATTCACCTTTTATCCCTAACTAATTGTGTTCCTTACTTTTCCCCAAACTCTGCTATCCACTCTTCTTTCTCCTCTGCTTTCTATATTCCTAATACTGACATTTCTTAAGCAGCCTCAACACTCTTCATCAGGAATGAGTGTAATCTAATACCTATTTCTATATTATCTAATGATAATAGCGATTAGGAAAAACCTCTGTCCCTAAAAACCACTTTGAATAATGTACATTTAGTTTTTTGATAAGGGAAAAAACTTAATTCATAAAATATCACTACGAATAATGAAAGGCAACTTTGCAGTTATTTACCTAGCAGTTACCACTTAAAATGAACACCAATACCTGTGACATTTGGGCTGTCTAGACAAAGGTTGTTTACCCAAACTAAATCCATTAAAGGTATGTCTCACACTGTTAGCTGAATCCCACTAAAAATATTCTTATTGAGTCCAGCCTGCCTTGGTGCCTAACACCATGGCATAAATTAAGGGCAAGGAGGCATCTCTTAACGCTTTCAGACCATTAGAGCAGCATTCAAGAAGAGCAATTCACAGGATCATTAATTTAACCCTAAATCCAAGGGATGTGAACGTTAAAGTTTATTTATTTTTGAAAGGATTCACTGATGTATCAGACTTACGATATTTGAAAATGAAACCTCAAAAATGGGCACCAACTAAGGTAAATGAGACTAGAAT
The DNA here is from genome assembly GCF_008632895.1 of Mastomys coucha. Lineage (NCBI taxonomy): Eukaryota > Metazoa > Chordata > Mammalia > Rodentia > Muridae > Mastomys > Mastomys coucha. Next base: position 14,166,327 of record NW_022196896.1, read on the forward strand.
GTGGTTGTGGCAGCTTTTACCTACAGCATGTTTATAGATGGTAGTTAGACAAAACCAGGGACAGGCAGTGTTGCACAGGAAGTAGGGATAATCGGATCCCACACCCACCCTATGTTACTGATCCAGCCCACCAGGGAAAGAAATTTCAAAATTAGAATTCTATTTGTAATTTTATTTTTTGTTCTAGTATAGAAACTTTTGTTGCTAACAACTCATACTTTACAGTTACTTTAGCCTATCTTAAATCATCTCTGAGAAAGATTAAAACAGAGAAAGCTAGAAACTTTGCAGCCGGAGGTAAGAAAAGCCCCCTGATTTATTTTTGACTGTAGAATGGGATCCAGAGTTATGGACAATTAAACTCTCTGCGCGTGACAAAAATTTAATTAATGCATAAAATACATATAAACAGACAACAAGAAAATGTCAAGAAAAAAAAGAAAGAAAGGAAGAGAGAGTAATAAAGAGAGGAAGAAAGGAAGGAAGGAAGGAAGGAAGGAAGGAAGGAAGGAAGGAAGGAAGGAAAGAAGAAAGGTAAATAGGCAGAGAAGAAAGAATTGAGAAAGATTTGAGAACTCTGTTGCTTAATTTTCCTCCCTTTGTAGCCTAGGTGTTCTTGCTGCACACACAGATAACTGTATTTATTAGGACTATTCAAAAATTGCATTTTCCTCCCATACTGTGAATCTCCAGTGTTATTTCCTAAAATCAAAACATGTTTTCAGTTCCTTATCTATCCCAATGAAACCAAAACAACTTCTTGAAAAATATTTGGGCAGAATGATTGTGATCATTATTAGTTTGTTTTTTTGTTAACCTTTGGGTCTCTTTTGTTGTTATTCTTTTTTGTTTGTTTGTTTGAGGAAGATTAACTCTATCCTCTTGGAGTTTAACACTGTAGTTACTATAGTAACTTATAGTCTGTTTGGCTGTGACAAAGGGGCTTCATCTCGTCCATTTCATGCTCCTATGTCGACCTATCCCCTCCCAGGGTTTCATTCTATCTGTCTTTAAGGGTATCTGTGGGAGCCACAGCTGCTGGTCTTTTGTAACAGAAAGCAGCTTGCACTGTGTGAAATGCTGGGTTCTGAGAGGTCTTCCATGCTGATGGCATTATTGAATTTCAAAGCAAAGACAAAAAACATTAAACTGCTTAAACAAATATTCACAATTTTCCAGTATATTATATATTTTTCTAGAAATACCATGTGATCTCTTTTCTCAGAAAAATATATAATTGTAATTTAATAAAATTATAAATAAAAGCTTAGGAAATAGCATAATGCAACTAAAGTTGAAAAACAAACATGATCAAGATAAAGCAAGACAGGGAATTTATTGACTTTGTATGGAGTCATTTAGATGAGATTATTTAACACCTGATAAGCTGGGTCTTTTATTTCATTTTTGACAAATATTTAAATTTTGTTAAATGAGCAAATTTTTGAACACTAATACATATTGTTGTCTAATATTATTCCCTTTAATAAACCTTCGCCATTTGATATAACCTTCTGACCAAATTTGAGTTGTGAATTCTTGTGAGAATTATGTTGATTATTTTCAAAGGCAGAGCATCAAATCTGTGAAGGAAGAATGGGACTGTTTCTATATATTCAGAAATTTTCTCTATGAATGTTCTGAGAAAATGTTTTGATAATATTTCTGTATTTCCACCTTCTCTCATTTGGTAGCCAGCCAAAGTTCCTGCCCAACTTGAAGTTCAACATTTTCTCCAATGTAATCCAGTATTTTGTTTTAGCCTCTGCTTCATTTAGGGGAACTTTGCTGAGATTCTTTTTTTTTTTTTTTTCATTTTGATTCTATGATTTTTCCAGTTGTGTTAATTGCTCTGGTAGAAGACTGGAGAGTGTTCAGAATCATGTTAACTTGCTAAGTGTCTGGTCACCAGGGTACCCAAGTTCCAGCAAGACTCTTTACACCTCTGCCAGGGTTATTGATACTTCATACACCCCAGCTGAGGCAGATTGTTTTGGTTGGATTTCATATCCATAACATAGCCTGTAGTTAAAGGAGAAAAAAAGCAGCAAACATGTGATTGACAGCCCACACCTCCTGGGCCCTTCTTACTACCAGACACAACATCTGCTATGCCCTGTGGAGCAGTGAACCAACACACGGAGAGAATTGTTTGTAGCATTGTCAGGGTGGATTTTCTTTAACCCTTTGTAGTTACTCTCTGGAGAAAAGTTTGAGATATTTTCTCTTAGGTTGTGAGGGTAAACGAGGGGCAGTTAGAATGCATTGCTTTCAAATTTTTACTTTAAAACTATAGAAAATGGCACAAAGAAAGGATTTTAAATGCCAAAAAGTAACCTCATCATTCTGCTATTTATTTCTAATTGAATATTTACAGCATGCTCTGCCACCATTATCCAGTTGAGGAAACTGAACTTAAGTTGATGATAAATGGCTTTGGTTTTTAGTCATTCAATAACTTGAACAATATTTTCATTAGTTTTACTCATTTGGATCATTCCTTCAAGTTCAGAAGCAATTATGAAAGTGGTATATTTTGTGGAATAAACAAATCAGAAAATGTCTCTATATAATGGCGCAGGGGTTTAATAAGGTAGAAATACTTTCAATATAATAGTTTTACACATTTGATGTATTACTCCAGAAAACAATTAAAAACCTGGGATGGTCATCTAGCCTCATCGTAATGAAAACATGAGAAGTAAAAGAATTCACACATGGCTAGAGAGTCATTAGGAGAGTGTTTTCTATTGTAATGATGTTACATTTTTTTTTTACTTTACACTCACTTCATTATTGGCTCACATTGGAGATAAGATAAGAGCAAAAGATGACTTTACTGGGGAAAAGTACAACTGTTCACACTTGTTTCCCTCATCTAATTATTTGTTGGTTTGCAAAAGGTAAGTCTCTCAGGGAACAATATACTAAGCAATTATCACCTCTGGAAGAAGCCAGTAGGTCTTCACCATAGACTTGCCCACACAGGATGATGAGTCTGCATGCCACCTGCTCCGTTCGTCCTCCCAGCACTTGTGAAGTTCCCCCAGTAAGAAAATAATGAGTCTTCTCAAACAAGCGCAGCTCCCAAATTGCCAAAACATGACAATTGGGTTAAACATATTTAACCAGTAGATGACAATATCTAATCTCCAAAACCAGAAACTGTTGAACTGTTGATATAATACCACCGTGGAAAATTTTGTGTCTATTTTCATGTGATAGACAGAGGTTATAATGCAGGCACATTAAGAATATATTTTAAAAATCCATTGCTTATATTAATAAAATATTTTTTAACATAAATCATGGATCCAGTCTTGGATTCCACCCTAATGATGCCTCATTATGAATATATATATATATATTCAAAATAAAAACATCTCCAACCTAAAAGTCTTCTGGTCCCATGTATACTCAATTTATACTAGATTATGTAATTTGAGGTGGGGTGTAGCTCAGTGGTAGAATGTCTCTTTAGTGTATATGAATCCCTGGCTTCAATCTTCAAGCACCTGAAATAACAAAACTATATAATTTTCTTCTTAAAGAGATACTTTTCCCTGACCTCCTGTAAGTTTTACTCTTTTGAAACACAAACTAGAAGAGACAATTACATGTGATTAATAACTCATGTCATGCTTATCATGGGTGGGAAAATAACTCCGTAGCCCCGGGCCCTCCCTGAGATAGAGGCCTAACAGTGGACAGCAAGTCTAAGAACACTGAAAAGATGGAGAGAATAATTCCTGTCTCTCAAAAAGGGAAAATTGGAAATGGAAACTCTTCGTGAAGTAAATCTGCCTTCAGATTTCCATGGGATCTGCCCTTGTCTTCTCTGGGCTGAGGGGTATTTATATATTCAGTAATTAACTTCCTGCCTTGACACAAATCAAAGACCAAGAATCTACTACCCTACCTGACTACCTATCTGCCACCTCCCCAATGCTTACCTCTAAAGTCTTCACTAATTTAGAGACAAATATTTTGACCCCATCACTAACCTTCACAACTCTAGTATATCATACTACAGAAGAGTGAATCATGGTTTTAGTTTAAAAATAGCTGGAGACTTTTCAAGAGAACAAGCAGAGTCCATCACAGTTGAGGAAATTCTAGCACTTTCTGCCAAGGCTGGAAGAGGGACTTGAAAATGTCTCTGTCTTCTGTGTAATTTACAGACACTGTGGAGGGGAGGTCAGAAGTGCAGTTGATATCTTGGAGAACCCTAGAAGTGAAAGGTTGATCTACAATACTTTTCAAATATCCTTATTTTGCCATTTTTTACCAAAGATAACAGACCACATAAAATCCTTTGAAGTTTGTACTATGTTGTCCTTGGGGTTGGATGCTCTCTAATCTATGCGGAGGATTTAAACAGAAGAATTGATTAACTGTGAGAAAGGAAAAACAACATCAGAATCTTCCATTGAGAAGGCACGGGGAGAATAGGTTCTTAAATAAACGTAATTTCTCAGAAGCGACCAAACGCCCAATTCATTTTTTATTTCTCATCATGTTTTAATCTGTGCTTCCTTTAGGTGCCCACAAGTTAGAAAAGTACCTCCAGAGTTACCCAAGGAAGGGCAGAGATTTTAAGCACCACTCAGTTTTTTATATATATACTTGTATATATTGCTGTATCTCTAACTATGTAGATTCAGCAATCCTTTCCAGAGGTAGCAGTTAAATTATGCTATGTGATAGTAAGTTCTATAACAAATCTTAGTTTCTAGTTTATAAATTAGTGGCAACTTGTCATGTATGGTTCTTTAGAATGGTTTAATATAAATTTCAAATCTAACTACTGGCCTCTGTAAGCAGCTTTCCCTATACCTTGCATGCATGTGCATGGACATAAATAAAATGAATCTTTAAAAACTATTTTTGATATGATGGATTGGCCTCCCTATGTATTGTCCTACAAACTAGAATGTCATAGAGCTGTGTGTATGTAAGCATGTATTTATTCTTACCCTGTATCTTTGTCTATTTTCAGTTAGTATATGAATGGTGTGCTTCTCTGTTCCATTAAACTCATTTAGCACACTTACTCTTAGCAAGGTGTACATTGGGTTGATGAAGGATAATGACATATATGAGGTGCAACAGTAGTACAATACTGTCTTAAAGGTCATGTGTCTATATTTCAAGCTGATTTCCTTGGATTCTTAGTGTACTCCAGGCAGGATGTACTACAAATATCCAAGTCATAGCATTCTCTGTCAAGGTTAACTCAATACACCATCTTACCTTCCCACAGGTTTCCTCCAAGTGCTGTCAGCCTCAGCTATTTATGAAGACAGTTGATGAAACCTGATCTCTACTGGTTTAACCCTCCATAAATATTTTCCAAACAATAAGTGGTCCTGATGAAACTGTAGTTCGTATGGCTCGGCCTAAATATTTTTTTCAGTAGTCTGAGTGGCTTTATTTTATTGTTCCCTTTTCCAGTTTAGATATGACATGGTGATGCTTTTCTCTCTTCTTATTTTTAATTAACAAGCTTTATTTATTTTTCTTATATAAAAGCCCTTATGTGGTAGCCACAGCTGCCTAGGACTTCTGAACAGAGAGAGACTCTGGTATGAGTTTTCACAAGATTATTAGTGAATTCCTGATAAGGAGACTTGAAGAACAGTCTTTTTTCCAGAGGGCGGGGGTCAGGTAGCTGCAGGTCTTGGCCACCATCAAAGGTTGCCTTGGCAAAGTTGCCCATGGTGAAAGTGCACTCTGACTGAAGTGTAGCAGACATTTATACTGACCATCATCAGTAGCTTCTTGGGCACAGGAGCAGAGACAATGCCAATGCCTCTGAGGGCAGGATGAGATGCACCAACACAGAGCCACAGCGTCCTGTCCCCTTGCATGGAACATTGTGGGGCTTGCCAATCCTGTTTCCCAGTAGCCTCTCAGCACAGGGATGATGGAAAGCTTGGCCAAGATGATGGCCCCTCAGATGGCAGTGGCAAACTCCTTGGAGAACTTAACACCAAGACCAACTTGACCATTGTAGTCCCCTGATCCTCTGACCAGCCTGAGTCTGCTTCTGCACTGGCATGATTTTCAGAATCTCATCCTTTTGGGATGCTCTCAGGAAAAAGTCAATGATCTCAGACTCCTTAATGGGCAGGGAGAACTGGTAGATCTCTTCTAAGGACTTGATATTCATGTCCTTAACCAGGCAGCCCAGTTTGGTGACAGGGATCCATTCCTTGTCTTCAGCTTTACCTCCATGAGACATGACTGCAGCCCCAAAGAGCTACCTAATCCTCAGTGGAAGCAGCTGTGACCTCCAAATCTTGGGACCCCAGGTCCTCCAAGTCCTCCTGCTGCACCAGCATCATCTGCCAATTGTTTTCCTGAAGAAGCCCCTTCTTCTAATGTTTGTAAATCAGAACAAAAGATAATGATTTGTTTCTGTCTTGAAATTTCAAAGACAGCAATTAATGTGTTTAATATTTGCAAAAATACAGTAAATTAAAATTATCTTATTGTTTTTAAAACTAAGAAAAACGGCTAACTTGTAGTAATGAGACCCTCAGAATTTGTAGAGTTCAAAGAAATGAATACTAAGTATGAATAAAGGTAGACTTGATCTTCAGATCTGTAAAAGTTAATGTGAGGAAATAAATTTTAGTCTGCCAGAGTTCAAGCTATCTTCTGAAAAAGCTAGATAACAGGGAGGATACTTGATTTCTGCACAAAGTTCTCATGTCTTTGCTAGTTTTTATATTTTATGTTTTGGTGTTTAGTACTATGTTGCAGCTACATGAACAAAAGAGATTTAAAGGGTACATTACCTTCTTGCAGGTTTTACAGATCACTGGAATAACATCCAGAACCTTCTGCATTGGAGAACATATAATGTATTGCTGAGAAACTTGGTAAAAGTACATTTGACTTTTAAGTTATTCATTGTCATAGCAACAATAGCAAGGAGTAAGCACTGATGATGTTGTATCAATAGGATCTCAGAAGCCTAGAAGAATAATAACATGTTGAAAGCTGTGTGAAGTTCAGTTCTGTTTGTAGGAATGCACTACGTGGAATGATTTTGATCTACTTATAAAGGGGCTCGTTTTCTTTTCCTATTATGCTTTCTTTTCTTTTTTAATCAATTTTATAGAGGTCTTAAAAAATTCCATTTTGAGAAATACTGTTAAGAAAGGTTTGGAAAAGTTAATGTTCAAAGGAACTACCAAAATTAATTGAACATTTGTTAGGATTTCTTTTAAAAAACTAATTGGAAAAAAGAGGGAGGTGATTGCCCACAACAAGAGGAGGACAACTGGGAGAAAGGATTGTCTCAGGTGGGTGTCTTTGGCCAATGACCCTTCAGTGAACACCGTGAATTCTAAGGGGGATAAAACAAAGAAACACAGTTTTCGATATCACTTGGGCTATACCAGATAATTTGAGGTAGTTGCTATAGGCTAGTATGAACTCAACTCAATGAACAGATTACTCTTTTGAAATTTTCTTGGCAGAACAAACAGCTCAAAGACATTTAGAAGTAGAGGCAATACTTTTTAAAATATCAGAATATATTTTATTACACAAAATCAGTACTATGGTTCTAGGTGCTCAGTTTGGGGATATAGTTCTCCTTAAAAAGACTCAATTATGAAGAAAGATCATCTAATCTAATATGATCAGGATTATTTTCTCACATTCTCTAGGTTAATTACATTTAACACCAAATGCTTTAATGTTTGTTCATCTCTAAATGAATATATTTATTATATAATACAAAGAAAGAATCAAGGATATACACATGATATCACTTTTCTTCCCCTGTGAAGTTGAAAATGAATTTGGTTTTCATATTTCATTTCAATTAATTTATTTAATTGGAATTATACTTTATATTTGTTAATATAAAATCAATTTTGTACTTTACAACAATAGTCTGAGGGCAGCTTGTAGCAATATCATGTTCTTAACATCACATGCTGTGTGTATGTGTGGTCATATATGTGTGTTTGTATATGTATGATATATGTGTACATACGTATGTGTGTAAATGATATATGTATGCCTGTGTATGTGTGTGAGCAGATGTGGTGTGCATGCAGATGTACATGGTATTTATTTTCAATTTGATTTAAGGACAAACCATGATACTAAAATCTTGTAGTATTATTATTAGGCTTTAATACAGCAATGTAATTAGCATTGTTATGCATTACCTTCATATCTTGTCAGCATAATGTTACTTACCACAGCAAAATTTAACCAGTATAATATATAAGTACATTATTTGGTTTTATAGAAGCAATCTGATACCACTCAGCTATATATCAATGAGTGAATAAGGACTTATCTACAATTTAAGAGCCATGTGTCTTCAGCAAAGTTGCTCACATATCAACAGTTTTAGTCAGTTAACTTTATATAAAAATTTTATATTTGGATATGAAAGTTGTTATCCATGATTCCAACTCTTGGAAGTTACGGAAAAGGGGATCTGGGTGAAGTCAGTATGTTGCTAACTGACTATTGAGTTCACACTCTGGGTTTTAGTCATTTACAGGCCAGGCTGTATCACAGAATGAGACCCTGTCTCAAACACCAACACCTATTTTTGAATTCTTATGTATCAACAATTTTAGATATTTTCTTTCTGTACTTTTTTTTAAATACCATATTATTCACTTTGCCCTTGTGTGCTTTCCTGTTAATTTGTATGTTATTAATCTACTTTATTATATTAACAGTTTTCTTTTTTTCATGTTCTATCTGGTTGCACAGTTAAAAGAAAGCAGGTGTCTCTATTTTACTGAATTTTATGAACTGCTAATATTCCACAGAAATACAAAATAAACCAAAAGAAACTTCAACTGTGGTAGTTTGATTCATTTTATTGACCCAACATTTTGATGTTTGTCTTTAAATCAGCAACCCCCTTTCATCAGAGGAATTGTTATCAGAAAGTACCTGATATGTCATTCATTTGACATTATTATTTTTTAAAAAGTGTGTGTGTGTGTGTGTGTGTGTGTGTGTGTGTGTGTGTGTGAACACTCATGTATCACAGCAGGCAGTACAGAGTACCACTACACCATGCTTATACCATGAATGTTCTGGAGGAAATACAGTGGGTCTTCATACTTGGCAGCAAGTACCTTTATCGGCTACCCTTATCTAGTTCCTGATGTTAAACTAATTAAAATTTATTATGTGTCCCTTACTGTTTGGTATATTCTACTAGATTTAGTGAGTTTTATTTTGTCCTAATGTTGGTATTTCTACATTTAATGTCTATCCTTTCCCAGAGCTAGTTTTCTGTCCTATCTATTTGAACATATTACCCTGGAATGATCAATAGCGTACCATACTATTCCTTTTCCCTCTTTTTCCCACTCCTTTCCAAATTCCTAATCTTTTGTACCTCTCAGTGTAATTTTACTTGACAATTATTACTTAATGAAACTAATGGTTAATTTTTTGTAATATTTTATTAGGCTAGCAGTATGTTGGAACTCAATATGTACAAGCGCTTGCCAAAAAGCCTATACTATGTAGTCATGAGTTCACTACATTGGACCCATGTGATGGGAAGAGTGAGCTGATCCTCACAAGTTGTTTTCTGGCCTCCATATTCATGGCTGTGCTATAGGACATGCCTCTACCACATAAACATAAAGAAATGTAATAAATTTATTAGAGAATATTAGCTTCCTTTCTCACACTTAAAATAATTTTTATTCACCATCTCTTCTTCTTCATCTTTCCCTTCATTTATATTTTAACTTGTTTTTATTACGCTTTAACATTTACCTAAGTTTTATTGATTATTAAATTTCTTCCTTGTTCCATTCTGGATTCATTTATTCTTTTATGGGAATATCAACTCAAAAGCATACATTTTTTTCTTTCAGAAAATAAATTATTGTACTACATCTGAAAATAGATTATAAATCTTGACTTTACTAATTTTGGTTATGTTTTCCTTAAGAAAATACTGACTTAGAGCAAATTGTTCCTCAGTTCTGTTCCATTATTTTAATGTCTTTGTACTAATTTGGGATAATGCTTTTGCATTCATATATCTACTCTATTGCAAGATTATAAAGTATTTGTGCATTAATTCAGTATAATGCTTGAGTTTTTACATCTACTTCATTATTTTGCTTTTTAGTTTGACTATTTGATTTTTATTTATGAAACATAATATCTCTATGTAGTAGCCATGACTGTCTTGGAACTTGCTATGTTTACTTGGCTGGCCTTGTACTTTAATTAAATGTATTCACATTTAACCAGCTTTTAAAACTCACTGTACAGTCATTATTCAACTTTATGTCACTCATGATTTTTATTTCAAAGCTCCTATTGATGATAATCATTCATTTCAAAAACTTCTAGCTTGTATAATGACCTCTTGATAAGATATTCTTCCTTATTTTCCTCAATATGATTGTATTAGTCAGGGTTCTCTAGAGTCACAGAACTTATGGTAGTCTCTATATAGTAAAGGAATTTACTGATGACTTACAGTCTGTAGTCCAACTCCCAACAAAGGTCAGCAGCAGCTGTGAAAGGAAGTCCAAGGATCTAGCAGTTGCTCAGTACCACAAGGCAAGCAGACAAAGCAGAGTGAGCCTTCCTTCTTCCAATGTCCTTATATAGGTCTCCAGCAAAAGCTATGGCCCAGATTAAAGGTGTGTGCCACCACACGTTTAATCCCAGATGACTTGAACTGGTAGATCTTCCAATCTTAATCTTCTGGGACTCATAGCCACTATGCCTCAAGATCTCCATGCCAAGATTAAGGTCGGAAACTTGTAACTCTCAGCCTCCAGATTAGGGCCACAGGTAAGCTTTCTAATTCTGGATTGTAGTTCATTTCAGATATAGTCAAGTTGACAACCAGGAATAGCCACTATAATGATGTATGTGTTCTTTCCTGATTCCTTTATTAACTATATTTATTAATTAGTTTCCTATTTTGTTTTTTATGGATCAATTATGATTTGGTTTGGCTAATTTTTTACAGTGTTTCACATGTATTTGTGATTTAGTGCAATACTTTTTCAGTTTTTATCTGCACTCTAAGTAATTGCCCAACCTTAGCAGCTTAAAGCAGTCTTTCCATTTTGTAGATCAAGGTTGAGATCGATCTCACTGTAGTAAAGTCATCATGCTGCTAATCTGTACCTCTCCTCTATCTAGCTTGTCTGTCTTTCTCCTGCTTAGAATGTAAAATGGGAACATTGGGCTGAGTCCTTCTCTACCTTCAAATCCTTTTCTCTCTGTTCTCTAATTATGTTTTTATGGACCATTGTATTAATATCGAACACATAGGCACAATCTGGGATAATCTCCATATTTTCATTGATTACCTTCTTCTATTTTAATCTCCTTTGCTGTATTGGCAGGTGTGGAAAAGGAAACACTTGTTATTTTATTTATTTATTTATTTTCAGGGACTGACTCTAATTCCTGATACCACAAGTAGACTAGAAAATATTCAAGAAGTAGAACCTTTTCAACAAATGATACTGAACATGGAATCACATCAGCTTGTTTGATGTGCTCAGGTGTTCTTTGTTTTAGGTCAATATAGTGTTTTTATTTTATTTTTAACTGCAAATTTGTACTTTTCTGAATTTAATACATTTTCTGAGTTTGACATAAGATTCAGTAGATGCTCAATTGTAAAGCTGGAAGAACAGCCAAAATTTAAAGCCAAATATAAAGCAGATTAAATCAGCTAACTAGTATATGTAGAGACATTGAGAAAAATAAAAACAAGACGAGGGTTAACAGACATCAAAATCTTAGAGGCATATGATCTCCAATAACAATGTAAAGTACTAAGTCATGGATTGCTTAATATTTTCAAAACCATAAAAAAATCATATCCTATTTAGCATAAAAAATTTAGCATAAAGAAAGAATTATCTTAAACTTTAAACTTTAAGTTAGAATAATAATTTAAAAGTTTGCATAAAAGAAATAGTATTCACAATGGCCTAAACTGTTAAACTATGAAAACAGAAATACAATGTCTACTTAAGAAAACAATCACTAAATCAATGATGTGAAGTGTGAAAGTTTATTTTTATTTAATGTTAATATTATGTTTTACACACTAATATAATTGTTTCTATATAAAAGACTTATGCTATTTTTAAAAATACTTTACAATATTCAGAGAGTAAGTTTATAAATAGCAAAAAAACCCTGAATGATAAAAAGTTTTATATCACTTTAACACAAGAGATATAACATAAAAATAATATTTATCTTATACAAATTGAGTATAAACAGCATTGATTTGAGCTTCATATAGTGCTACAGATTCTGTAGAATAAAGATCATATTCTCTAACCCGAAGAACACATAGAATAATTTATGCAAAATACTTATGACATTTTAAAATTATCTATTATAAAACCCTTAAAACCAAAAAAATTAAATTTGCTCTGAACCAGAAATAGCAATATATCTTGTCAAAATGTGTGGAGTACTTTCAATCCTACCAGCATTTAAAGCTGTACTTGGAGTGTTTTATCAGGTAAAAATAATGAAAAAAATAAGTGTAACCATTAAATCCTAAAAAACAGTGCAACAAAGCATAAATTTCTAATGCAATAAAGGACACCAAAATTTACAAAATCCCCAAAGTTTTGAATTGGTAAATTAATAACATGCTTTACAATTAATAAGTATTATAGAAAAGTTTTAAGACAACAAAAAACAGAAAGCTTGTTAGAAGAAAACATTTTAAAACTGAAAATTTGTGGCAATTTGTTTATTCGCTTAAAGTATAAATGTTTATATTTATCTTAAATAAACTTTTGTAAAAATGGATACGTTTTCAACTAAAAATCTCCAGACAAAGGCACTGAGGTTTGGATTTTTTTCTGCATTCTATTGTCAGTTGTTTATTGTGACTATTGTATTGAACTTGGATGAAAGTCTTAAATATACCTTAAATTTTGAGAGACATACAGAGTACCTTATATAAAAATTTAAAATAATAAATGTAATCCATTACTCACAACACTAGACAGAAATAACAATTCACTACTAATTAATTACAGATACATTTTTCAAATGCTTTGCCATTTAACACAACCCAATGATATTGATGGATATTTAAAAATGTATGACATAAATTGATAGCTAATGAGTACTCATTTCTAACTAAATAAAAACAAACTCAGCAGTAAAACATATATGCTATAGTGTGATACATAATATTCATTATACCATTTTACTTACTTTAGTATAACCACCTGTCTATTTTTTAACTACTTTTTTGTATTTTTTTGCAGTCCGGTTGTTACCCCCTCCTTTTCTGCCCTCCCACAGTTCTACATCCCATTTCTCCCCCATCCTGTCTGCAAGAGGATGTCCTCACCCCCTACCCTTACCTCACCCTCACTCCCAATCCCACCAAGCCTCCCCACTCCCAAGGGCCTCACATCTCTAGGGAGTTAGAAGCCTTTTTTTCTCGTTGAAGCCAGACAAAATAGTTATCTGCTATGTATGTGTCAGGGGCCTCAGACCTGCTAGTGTAGGCTGCCTGGTTGGTGGCTCCGTATCTGAGAGATCTCAGGGGTTCAGGTTAATTGAGATTGCTGATATTCCTATGGGGATACCTTTCTCCTCAGGTATTCTAGCCCTTCCCTAATTCAACCACAGGGGTCCCTGTCTTCAGTCAAATGGTTGGGTGTAAATAAGTATCTGCATCTGTCTCAGTCAGCTGCTTTTTGGACCTCTCAGAGGACAGCTATGCTAGGCTCCTGTCTGTAAGCAAACCATAACATCACTAATAGTGTCAGGCTTTGGAAACTCCCCTTGAGATGGATCCCAATTTGGGGCTGTCACTGGACCTCTTTTCCCTCAAGCCCTTTTCCATTTTACCCTGCAGTTCTTTTAGGCAGGAACAATTCTGAGTCAAAGTTTTGATTGTGAGATGGCAACCCCATCCCTTCACTTGATGCCCTGTCTTTCTACTGGAGGTAGATACCACAAGTTCCCTTTCCCCACTGTTTGGTATTTCATCTAAGGTCCCTCCTTTTGAGTCCTGAGAGTCTTTTACCTCTCTGGTGCATTCAAGACTGTCACCCCTACCTCCCACCCTAGAGGTTGCATATTTCCATTCTTTCTACTAGCCCTCAGGGCTTCTCTCCTCTCCCTTCTCCAATAACTGATCTTGTTCCACTTTTCCCCTCTACCTCCCTTCCACCATGTTCCATCCCTCTCTCTGCCTCCTGTGATTGCTTTCTTCTCCCTTCCAAGAAAGATTGAAATATTCTAACGGGCACTTTCACTTGTAAACCTTGAGTTCTATGGATTGTATCCTGGGTATTCTGTACTATTTTGGCTAATATCCACTTATTACTGAGTACATACCATGCACGTCCTTTTGGGTCTGAATTACCTCACTCAGGATGATATTTTCTAGTTCCATCCATTTGTCTGAAAAACTCATAATGTCCTTGTTCTTAATAGCTGAAGAGTATTCCACTGTGTAAATGAATCACATTTTCAGTATCCATAGTTCCATTGTGGAACATTTGGGTTGTTACCAGCTTCTGACTGTCACAGATAATAGTACTATGAACATAGTGTAGCACATGCCCCTGTGGCATGGTGGGGCATCTTTAGGTACATGCTCAAGAGTGGTTATAGCTGGGTCTTCAGGTAACTATTTCCAATTTTCTGAGGAACCTCCAGATTGATTTCAGAGTCGTTGTAACAGTCTGCAATCCCACCAGCAATGGAGAAGTCTTCCTCTTTCCCCATATCCTCACCAGCATCTGCTGGCACCTGAGTTTCGTTTTTGTGTTTTTGTTTTTGTTTTTTTAACTAATGTGATAAAATGTCATTTATTTATTTATTTATTTATTTATTTATTTATTTATTTTGGTTCTTTATTTGCTTATTTTATTAGATATTTTATTTATTTACTTTTCAAATGTTACCTCTTTTCCTCATTTCCCCTCCAAAAATCCCTCTATACCATCCCCTCTCCCCCTGCTCACTAACACACCCACTCCAGGTTCCCTGTCCTGGCATTCTCTTACAATGGGGCATCAAGACTTCAGAGGACCAAGGACCTCTCCTCTCATTGATGTCCCACAAGGCCATCCTCTGCTACATATGGGCGCTGGAGCCATGGGTCCCTCCACGTGTACTCTTTGGTTGGTGGTTTAGTCCCTGGAGCTCTGGGGGTACTGAGTTTTTGATCTTATCAATTTGATTGGTATAAGGTGTAATCTTAATGTCGTTTTGTTTTGCACTTCAGTGATCATTAAGGACTTTGAACATTTCTTTAAGTGTTTCTAGGCCATTTGAGATTCCTCTGTTGTGAATTCTATGTTTAACTCCATACTCCATTTTTCATTGGCTTGTGTAGTTTTTTGGAGATTACCTTCTTAAGTTTTTTTATATATATTTTGGATATTAGCCCTCTATCAAATGTGGGGCTAGTGCAAATTCCCAATATATAGGTTGCTGATTTGTCTTATTGACTATGTTCTTTGCCTTAGAGAATCTTTCCAGTTTCGTGAGATCCCATTCATCAATTCTTGATCTTACAGCCGAAGCCATTGAAGTTCTGATACTAATGCACTCCTCAAAATATTTCACAAAACAGAAACAGATGGAACTCTGCCAAACTCATTCTATAAGGCCACAGTCATCCTGATAACTAAACCACAGAAAGACTCAATAAAAAAGAATTTCAGACCAATCTCTCTTATGAACACTGATGCAAAAGTACTTTACATAACTGGTCACAATGCAAAAAATACATAAAAAATAGCACCCAAGTAGGCATTATTCTAGGGATGCAGTGATGGTTCAACATATGAAAATCCATGAACATAAACCCTATATAAGTCAACTGAAAGAAAGAAAGTCATATGATCATTTCTTTAGATGCTCTTGTCTTACTGGGTCTTCAATTCTATTCCATTGATCAACCTGTCTGTCTCTGTACCAACACCAGGCTGTTCTTTTTTAAATCACTATTGCTCTGTAGTATAGCTTAAGATCAGGAATGGTTATTCCCCCAGAAGTTCTTTTATTGTTAAGGATTTTTTTTTTTTTTTTTTTTTTTTTTTTTTTTTTTTTTGCTATTCTGGATTTTTTGTCTTTCCAGATGAATTTGAGAATTGCTCTTTCTATATATTTGAAGAATTGTGTTGGGATTTTGATGGGGATTGCATTTAATTTGTAGATTGCTTTTGATAGGATAACCATTTTGACTATGTTAATTCTACCAATCCAGGAGCACGGGAGATCTCCCTATTTTCTAAGGTCTTCGATTTCTTTCTTGAGAGACTCAAAATTATTGTCATACAGATCTTTCACTTCTTTGGTTAGAGTTACCCCAAGATAAAAAGATAAATTTTATATTATTTGTGACTATTGTGAAAGGTGTTTTTTCTCTAGTTTATTTCTCAACCCATTTATCATTTGTAAAGGAAGGTTATTAATTTATTTGAGCTAATTTTCTTTTTTTCTTTTTTCTTTTTATTTATTTATTTTAAACTCCAGATTTTATTCCTCTCCTTGTTCACCCTCATACCATATCTCATACCTCCTCCCAACACCCCTGTCTCCAAGAGGATGTCCCCATCCCACCTTCAACCCACCAGACCTCTAAACTCTCTGGGACTCTCCAGTCTCTTGAGGGTTAGGTGCATCTTCTCTGACAAAACTCAGTCCTCTGCTGTGTATGTGTTGGGGGCCTCATAATAGCTGTTGTGTGCTGCCTGGTTGTTGTTCTAGTATCTGGGAGATCTAGGGCGTCCAGGTTTATTGAGACTGCTGGTCCTCCTACAGGATCACATTTCTCTTCAGCTTCTTCCACCTTTCCCCTAATTCAACCACAGGGGTCAGCAACTTCTGTGCATTGATTGGATGCAAGTATCTGCCTCTGACTCTTTCAGCTGCTTGTTGGGTTTTTCAGAGGGCAGTCATGCTAGGTTCCTTTTTGTGAGTGCTCCATATCCTCAGTAATAATGTCCGGCCTTGGGACCTCCCCTTGAGCTGATCCCACTTTGGGTCTGTCACTGGACCTTCTTTTCCTCAAGTTCCTCTCCATTTCTATTCCTGCAGTTCTTTCAGAGAATTCTGAGTCAGAGTTTGGACTGTGGGATGGCAACCCCATCCCTCACTTAATGTCCTGTCTTTCTGCTGGAAGTGGGCTCTACAAGTTCCCTCTCCCCAATATAGGGAATTTCATCTAAGGTCCCTTTCTTTGAGTCACAAAAGTCTTTCACCTCCCAGGTCTTTAGTACATTCTGGAGGGTCTCCACAACCTCCTACCTCCTGAGACTGCATGTTTCTATTCTTTCTGCTCAGGGATTTCAGTCCTTTTCCCCCACCCAATACCCAATCATGTTTCCCTTTTGGGCCCCCATTCCCTTTTCCTGCCAACTCCTTCCCTTCCTCCCTCGTGGTTGCTTTCTTCTCCCTCCCAAGTAGGACTGAGGCATTGTCATTTGAGCCCTCCAGGTTGTTGACCTTTTTGAGTTCTGTGGGCCATAAAAAAAAAATGCCAAATACTCAAGATGTTTGAGCTAATTTTATATCTAGCCACTTTGTTGAAGCTGTTCAATTGCTCTGGTTGAATTTTTGGGGTTGCTTATGAAGGAACACTACCTATTTCATTCTATGAAGCCACAATTACTTTGATACCAAAAATGCACAAGGACCCAACAAAAAAAAAAAGAATTTCAAACCAATTTCACTTATGAATATCAATGCAAAAATAATCAAAAAAATTCTCGCAAACCAAATCTACGAACATATCAAAACCATCATCCATCATGATCAAGAAAGCTTCATTCCAGAAATGCAAGGTTAGTTCAATATACAAAAATCAATTAACATTATCCACTACATAAACAAGCTCAAAGAAAAAAAAATCACATGATCAACTCATTAAATACTGAAAAATATTTGACAAAATGCAACACCTCTTTATGTTAAAGTATCAGACAGATCAGGAACTCAGAGCCCATATCTAAACATAACAAAAGCAATATACAGCAAACCAACAGACAATATCAAATAAATGGAGAAATACTTGAAGCAATCCTCCTAAAATCAAGGACAAGTCAAGGATGCCCACTGTCCCCATATCTATTCAATATAGCACTCAACATTATGGCTAGAGACAACAAAAGGAGTTCAAGGAGATACAAATTGGCAAAGAAAAAGTCAAAATATCACTACATGTAGATGATATGAGAGTAGTAGTACTTTTAAAGGGAGAAAAATACCAACACATACAAACTCGAGAAAATACTTAAGAATAGGAATAAAATAAAAGAGCAAAACCAAATTTTGTTCTGTAAATAGGGTCAAAGAAAAGGGCATATTTTAAGCTAATTCTTGAAACTGCCTGCAGTTTCTTGAACTGGGTTCTTCTCATCCAGGAGGGGGAGGGAACAGGGTTTTTTGTTGTTTTTTTGTTTTTATTTTATTTTATATTTTTCTCTTTTTCAAAGTAGCATATCTTTATCAACTTCTCACCCCCTCCAAAGCTCACAAAAGAACACTGGAAGAACCAGGGAACATTGTCAACTCAAATTAGCAGTATCTGTGGCTTCCTGAAAAGACCAGGACAAAATTACCCCAATCAAATTCTAGCATGGGATACTATCCAAAAGATACGGTTTACTGAGCGCTCCTTTTAGCATGGGAGACTATCCCGGTTTATTGAGCATTCCTTTTAGCATGGGAGACTATCCCGGTTTACTGAGCATTCCTTTTAGCATGGGAGACTATCCCGGTTTACTGAGCATTCCTTTTAGCATGGGAGACTATCCCGGTTCTTCCCATTTCCTTCTCTGCAATAATCTCTGGGTGGTGAGAATTGATAAAAGTAGGCTGTTTTTAGATGAGCATGCTAGTCCAGCTCACAGATATGAATACACATAAATGTACAAACTAAATAAATAAATGTAAATCATAAAGGTATTAAAACATCAGGAAAACTAAGAAAAATAAGGAAAACCCATATTACCAGTATAATATTAGGAAAGGGAAGGACATGACACATTTACTGTTAATGAATAAAGAAATAATAGTTTTACTATATATATTTGGCAATTTAGATGAAATGGATAAAGCTGAGAGAAAGCAGAATTTCCAAAGGATAACTGAAGATGAAATAGAAAATCTGAACAGTTCACATATGTGTATAAAAGTATTATTTACCATTTCATAATATAAAAAAATAAAACTATTTAATAAAAATTTAAGTCCTGTATAGGGTCACTGACTGCCTCCATTTTTACTGGAGAGTAGGAAATACCAATCATACTCAAATTTTTTTACAAATAGATACTTCTAAAGCTTATTATGTTAGGCTTACATTATTCAAAAACTAAAAAAGTTTCAAACATGAAAGACTAATATATTTCATGAATAAACATGTGAAAATTTTCTAGCAAAATGAAGCCAGAAATATATAAAAGGGATAATATATACTGAGCAAATGGGATTTCTTCAAGTGATATAGTTATTTTAACATTTGAAAACCAATTATTATAATTTACATTACCAGATTAAATGAGAAATAACCTGAGATCCTCTGAAGGAATAGAAAGAATCTATTTTCTCAATTTTATAAATATATAGTCAATATATCTTATATATAATGTCATATAGTTGTGAAATATTTAAAATCTAGAAACACTGTTTGAATTTTAGTGTGGTATCAGGCTACAAGATTAATATAATAGTAGCATACAATTCAGAAATGGATTTTGAAAAACTGGTACTGTGCTAAGTAGTATTAAGAAACATAAAATGGTAAGTATACTAAAAGGTTATGTTGAAATTTATAAGACACTGTTAAGAGAAATTAATGAAAACAATGGATGAAGAAATACATCAAGTATGGGAACAATGGTATTCAAAATTGTTACGGAATTCTTAACATACTTACAAATGATCAATAGATTCAATATAACCCCACAGGAAGTCATAGGATGCTTTACAAAAGAAATAAAGAGTTGATTTGAAATTTGTTTGGAAATTATAAATATCTAGCATAGTTAATATTTCTTGAGGAAAAATACACCCTCAACTTACAAGATCCACTGTAATTCTTCAATACCTGAGATGCGCGTGTGTATTTAATCTAGTTAATTGAATGAAAAAAAGATCAGCAAAGTAGTATAGAACCAGACCTAGTTTTAAACAGTAGAACTGAATATTTATAAAAGTCCCATAGAAAACTATTGGGGGATGTCTTGCCAACAAATGAAGCATATCAACTGAACATCCATATGGAGAAACGTGAAGGTTGAACTGCACCCAATGACAAACATAAAATTAACTGCAGAGGTACACTAGCCTAAATGCCACAGACGAAGGTATGCTGATTCCTAATCCAACTGGATGAGACCACTTTGACAACATGGCTATATTTCTTAGGACACAGTAAAAGGCATCTACAAGAAAATAAAATGAATAAGAATTATTTACTTGGAAAGTACATATTGTAGCCATTATAATGCTTTCCTGTGAAGCCCCTAAAATTCTGGAAATGTTAAGATGAAAATACCAAATGTCAGTGAGGATTTGAAGCAAATGGAATACTTACACATTACCACTGATTTCACAAATGACACAAACCATGTAGGGAAAGACTTTAGCAGTTTCATCCAAAGTTAGATTTATACCTACCATATGACCCAGTAACTCCAATCTTAGGTGTTTTGCAATAAAAGAAGAAACATATGTCTTCAAAAAGACTTCTAAAAAATAATTTTGGCATTTTTATTCATAAAAGCCAAATGCTGAAAACAACCCACATGTTCATTAAAAAGCGAATGAATAAATTAGTTGTAATTATGCAAAGGAATACTAATCAGCAATAAAGTGGAACAATTCCTAATACGTACAACAATATGGACAAATTTTACCAATATTATACTACATGAACAAAGTCAAACAGAGAAATACTCTGTTGCTCCATATGAGCATAAATATTCTAATTTTGTGAGAAAAGTATTTCATAAGCATAAACATTCTCAAAATTTATATAATGATTCATTTGTGGTTTCTGAATTTCACTCCCATAAGTTTTACCTATAAATTAAAACAAACTTTGAATTTTTGTCAGGACTTACTGGTATAAATCAGCAATTCGTAGTCAGTAAAAGCATGGAGATTATGGGTGGCAGCATCTCTGTTGAGCAAGCAAGTCACAGATATAAAAAGAACACAAGTTTACCTGTGCCAATGAAATTTAGTGTACTAAAAGCTATCAATACTACTGTACTTTATATATATTCAAAATATACATCACTCTTTCTTCCATATATAGGGACATTGCTTATGTCAAATATTACACATAGTATACATTTTATTAATCAACATTGACTAAACATCCAAAGATTTCTAGTTCTCAATTAAAAGCTAGGAGTAATAGCAATTAAAAAATCAGTGCATTTACTTAGAGTTGTTTATGAAAATGTTGAGCTCCAGGGGTTCTCTACCTACCCAACTTCATAGTCTTTTTCTGTCTTAAAACAAACAAATAAACAAAAAATGTGTGTGTAAGCTTATGTGCATACACATGCACACATGGGCATGCACACACACACACACACACACACACACACACACACACATTGATTTTAATTTGTGTTGGCCACTTATTTCTTATCATCCTTCATGCAGTATGGTTGATACATCATGTCTTTTCATGGAAGAAAACTGTTTTTTCCCCTCCCAGCTGTTGTCGATCTCAATCAGCTTCTTGGTTAACCATGGAACGTTTTACTCATTTCTTCTCCATCCCTAGAGTTTGCATTGCTTGAAATTTTACAGATCTTATGTACCCGTGGCATACCCTCTGAGTACCTATATGTATTAGCCCTGTTGTGTCTGGAAAATGTAATATATTTGTGTGTGTGTCCGTGTGTGAGTATGTGAAGAAGATGATACGTACCTTAACTTGTAGGTCAGAGGAAAACTTGAAGAGTTTTCCTCAAATCAAATTGCCCAAGATGAGATGCTTCAAATGTTTTCCTCAGTCCCTTAGACAAGATAATAGAAAAAGGTCATTCTTTACAATAGATTTTAATATTTACATAAAACATAAGAGAGTTCACAGAATCAGCAGTTAAGGTGGTGATTATTGACAAACTGTCTCCATAGACTAACAGTATCTCACAATGACTGGACACAGTTCTCACAACACCATACCTAGAGGAGATCCACATGTACTAAGTACCAACTACAAAAGAAGAAGGAGGAGCAGGATGAGGATGAGGAGGCAGAGATGTTATGAGGTACTTAACCTGGAACCTCATCTATGTTCTTATCTATCAAGGACACAAATCTAAATTTAATCATAGGGCAATATAAAATAGACCAAATTGAGATTTTATTACCTAAACTCTAAAGTACAAAGTTCAAAATGATAAAGAATGCACAGCAATGATTCCAAGTTAAAGGATCCAAAGGTTACAGTAATCTTGAGTATATCTTGCATGGTATGCTAAGAATTTGAATATGAACTTCAAGTTTGATACAAGTAGAGTTTAACTTGGAATTCATTTTTATGTTGTACATGCAATTGTGTGTGTGTGTAATATTTGTGTATGTGTCTCTCTGTGTGTGTGTGTGTGTGTCTATGTGCGTGTATCTCTGTGTGTAGTGTGGGTAGTTAGTAGAATATAATTGCTGTTCATAGTATGTTTTGAAATCCTCCATATGTAATGTTTTCAGCACTTTTACATAGTTCAAAAACTACAATGTATAAGGGTAAAATAACAAGAACTGAAGGAGAATTGGTAGAATGATAAACCATTAAGAAATTTTGGTCTAGGGCTTTTGGATGTTTTAGAAATAGTTGTGGCCTTTCTGCTCTTTGAACTGATATTAAAATAAAGATTTACAAAGTAGCACACTATCACTTGTTGGAATTTACACATCTTATGGACTTAAGTATCATCTTCTCTCTGAAAATAATCTTTAGAAAGAAAATTGAACTCTGCTGGAAAGCTAATTGAAAACTACATACTTTACATAAGAGATATTTAACAATGCATATATGCATGCTAATTATTAAATTGTAGTTTTATTTTAGTAAATTATTAAAATGATTCTTTTACATGTTGCATCTTCTTTCCCCTTTACTTTTGTCAAAACAATGTTTATTCATGGGTAGTGTATCAGTTTTCTATTAAAAATTAACGAGTTATTCAACAGTTTTAAAATTTGTACTTTATTATTTATTATTTATTATTATTTCCAATAAGATAATTATACTCTACTACTTTTAAATTTATTACTATACCTGATGAATTTGTAGTTTTGATATCCTATTTGGCTCTTTTTCCTATTGCAATAAACATATTGGTTGGAGATGAAGTAGTGTTGTATCTCATAATTTCAAATTTCCTTAAAATACTCAGAGCAGACAGAATTCATGTGCTGAGCTACTTGAAATCTGAAGAAGAAAATGATAAAATGACCTACCCTTATTACTGCACAACTGTCTTTTCATACCAAAACTGCCTTTAGTTAGTTGATTCAAACTAAATAATACATTGTTTATTAAGTATAGTTATTCATATAACAAAATTCAATGCTATACTTATTCCATTAAAGTTTAATATGTCTTGGTATATTGTTTCAGGGAATAAAACTCATAAACAGTAATAGTTACTACTTCAAATACAGAAGTGGGAAGACTAAACACAGCCATACTCTTTAAAAGAAAACCCAGTCCATTATTCTCATTAAGTGAATTAAATGGCATTTCAAATCAACCATTATAGCCCTATCAACTTTTTTCTACAATATTCATACATTATCATTAACATGAAATATTTTTCATTATAATACAATCAAAATTATCTGTGTCATAGGTACTATTCTCCAATAAGATGCTACAGACAAACGTCCAAAATAAGTGGTGCACAAACATTATCACTGTCACTCTCATATCTGGACATAAAAATTCATGGATACTTTGTATAGAGGAAGGCCTCTGATTTGCTTGAGTTAATTTTATATCCAACTACTTTGATGAAGTTGTTTATCAGGTTTAGGAGCTCTCTGGTAGAATTTTTGGGGTCACTTAAGTATACCATCATATCATCAGCAAATAGTGATAATTTGACTTCTTCCTTTCCAATGAAATTAGGGAAACCACATCCTTCACAATAGTTACAAATAATATAAAATAACTTGGTGTAACTCTAAGCAAGTAAAAGTTCTGTATGACAAGAACTTCAAGTCTCTGAAGAAGGAAATTGAAGAAGGTCTCAGAAGATGGGAAGACCTCCCATGCTCATGGATTGGCAGGATTAATATAGTAAAAATGGCCATCTTACCAAAGACAATGTACAGATTCAATGTAATCCCCATCAAATTTCCAACTCAATTCTTCACAGACTTAGAAAGAGCAGTTTGCAAATTCATCTGGAACAACAAAAAAACCCCAGGATAGCCAAAACTATTCTCAACAATAAAGGAACCTCTGGTAGAATCACAATCCTGGACCTTAAGCTGTACTACAGAGCAATTGTGATAAAAACTGCATGGTATTTTTACAGTGAAGGGCAGGTAGATCAATGGAACAGAATTGAAGACCCAGAAATTAACCCATGCATCTATGGTCACTTGATCTTTGACAAAGGAGCTAAAACCATACAGTGGAAAAAAGACAGCATTTTCAACAGATGGTGCTAGCTCAACTGGTGGTTAGCATGTCGAAAAATGCAAATGGAACAATTCCTATCTCCTTGTAAAAAGCTCAAGTCCAACTGAATAAGGGACCTCCACATCAAACCATCCAGATACATTGAAACTAATAGAAAAGAAACCGGGGAAGAACCTTGAGCAAATAGGCACAGGGGGAAATTTCCTGAAGAGAAAGCCAATAGCTTCTGCTCTAAGATCAAGAATTGACAAATGGGACCTCATAA